>NC_077225.1:168308-329368 GCF_024763615.1 Phlebotomus papatasi | reverse complement strand
CCCCAGATTAAGTGATGCGATTAAGAGAATATTGTGCACCGAAACACAAAATCTCCAAATAGCATTTAAATGCAACAACACAAATTCGGCAATGCACACTGATCTCAAAAACAAGATTGACCCATTAATGGAAAGTGGAGTTGTTTACTCCATCCCATGTGAGTGTGATAAGGTGTATGTTGGAAAAACAACGCAGAGATTAAAAGACCGGCTTTACCAACACAAGAGGAGCATCACTCAGATCAACCCAAATCAAGAAGAAAGAAGTGACGCCACAGCCCTGGTGACTCATGCCAGAGAAATGCAGCACCGGTTTCAGTTTGATTCAGCTGAAATTCTGGACAAGTGTGAGCACAACAGAAGGCTTGAGTATTTAGAGATGCTCTACATTCACATACACAAACAACACACGATCAACAGAAAAGCTGATACGGAAGGGATCAACACCATCTACACCTCGCTCTTACAACGAGTAAAAATGAGACAACAACATACTAATGCAACAAGGGAAGATGGATTTCACAGCTGTGATGAAAATTGATCTCAAAGGAGAGCTCATTCTGTGTCGGTCAGTCGAATGGTGAACATCACAGATCAATTTGTGATCAAAGTTCAAGTGCAGTGTAACAACTCCCACCTGTACGTGATTTTCCCTGCCATATTCGATGTAAGAAAAAGAAAAAGAAAATTCATAATATTTTTGATAGAAGTGATTTTCTAAAAATTGTTCAATTGAATTGTAGACCTGATGAAGAGGACATCCATCCTCGAAACGTCGTAGAGAATAAAATTGTGAAAATCAAGAAAGGTTCAGTGTCTCCGTCTATTTCCTGCTACATTCTGTCGAACCGAAATTCTTCTGAAACATCTCACGGAACAATGACGAGTTACCTGCAGTTCATCTCGGACAACTTTGGACACAACATTTCCCAAGACATGAAAACTTATATGCGAGAACAAAGGAAGTACGCCAGAGCGACCTCAAGAAAACAGTTCCTGCTGAAATGTAGGTCATCTGGGATCACTCCTTCACATATAATTAACAACGTGAAATGTCTCTATCAAACAATATCTAAGGAATCACCATACAACAAAGACATAGACAATATGATCAAATCATTCCAACATCGGATTCTCAGCATGGAAATCAAAGTTACTTACTGGGAAGTCAACAGGACACACAAAAAGCTCACTGAGCTCCTACATAAGTTGAGATCCACGGGAATTCCATCAATGTCGAGCTTCCTCACTGTTCAAGAACAAGTCTTTTGGCGGGAATTCCAGAGAAGCACCAGCGTTCATTCACACAAATACAACGCTCTATTCACAAAACAACTTGGGAATGTGATAAACATGCCTGCCTCAGATTGGGTAGTGAATACAACAAATGTTTCATTACCACAAGAATTGAAATTACTGATGGGCCTCAGTCCAAGGTTCTCTCTGCCATACAAAAATCTCCCGCCAAAAATTGTTCTTCATCTATTGGCCGAGATAGAGGATGTGATTCGGGCCATGAGTGATGATGATACTACCACACACAAAAACACAATACGATCCAGAGTAGCACACATCATCAATAGCCATCTCACTCATCACAGAACAAATGCACGAGAGAAGTACTTCCTCAACTTGGAGACCGTCACCAGAAGATTCATCCGAGAACACAGTGAAATCATCATCGTATCGTCCGACAAAGGCAACAAAACCGTAGTCATGTGGAGGGACGAATATGAAGAAAAGATGACCAACATTGTATCGGATGAAACCACCTACAAAAAGACCACAGCAAACCAACTCAATATTGCAGAGCGTAAAAACAACACTTTAGTAAAAAGACTTTACGAAGGTGGTCACATTGACTTCATTACGAAAAGAGAATTGACGACACACAATTCAAGAACCCCTAGAATATATGGACTGCCTAAAATACACAAGACAAATACTCCACTTAGGCCCATTGTGTCTTGCATAAAATCACCAACTTATGCATTGTCGAAATTTCTCAATCAACTACTGAAGCCAATCTCAAATGTAGGTGGATACAACGTGAAGGATTCCTTCGAGTTCGTGGAAAGGGTGACAAGCTGCGAAGTTCCAGAAGGACACATCATGATCAGCCTGGATGTGGTGTCTCTATTCCCAAATATACCACGTGATTTGGCTCTGCAGATTGTGGAAGAATGCTGGGATGCAGGAAGGATCACCACAACCATTGATAAAAAACTATTTCTCGAGATCCTGAAATTTTGCCTGGAGACCAGTTTTTTCACGTTCGGTGACCAGCATTATTCACAGATGGATGGGATGCCGATGGGAGGACCGCTGTCTCCAATTATCGCGGATATAGTGATGGATTACGCGATAAGCAAAATATTGGAAAACATCCCCAATAGAGTGATATGTCTAACAAAATATGTCGACGACATTTTTTGCTTAGTGCCGCGTGACAAAGTTACAGACATTCTCTCAACATTCAATGGATTCCATCCAAAGCTCCAATTCACTGTGGAAATGGAAAAAGAAGGGGGACTTCCCTATCTGGATACGTTCGTCATCAGAAAACCCACAAATCTCGTGACAATGTGGTACAAAAAGCCCATCGCCTCAGACAGAATGTTGAATTTCCATTCACAACATCCTCTGAGACAGAAAGTAGGTACCGCTATTGGCCTCATAAAAAGAGTCGACAAACTCACAACTACCAACAAGGAACATGTGAAAGACATCGTCTTCTCGAAGCTCAGAGTGAATGGATTCCCGCCAAAACTCATCAACATTCTATGGAATAGACACATTGGACAACAAACAGCTCACAATACGACCCAAAATGTGGATACCAACACGGAGATCATCTACAAATCGATCACTTATATCCCCAGATTAAGTGATGCGATTAAGAGAATATTGTGCACCGAAACACAAAATCTCCAAATAGCATTTAAATGCAACAACACAAATTCGGCAATGCACACTGATCTCAAAAACAAGATTGACCCATTAATGGAAAGTGGAGTTGTTTACTCCATCCCATGTGAGTGTGATAAGGTGTATGTTGGAAAAACAACGCAGAGATTAAAAGACCGGCTTTACCAACACAAGAGGAGCATCACTCAGATCAACCCAAATCAAGAAGAAAGAAGTGACGCCACAGCCCTGGTGACTCATGCCAGAGAAATGCAGCACCGGTTTCAGTTTGATTCAGCTGAAATTCTGGACAAGTGTGAGCACAACAGAAGGCTTGAGTATTTAGAGATGCTCTACATTCACATACACAAACAACACACGATCAACAGAAAAGCTGATACGGAAGGGATCAACACCATCTACACCTCGCTCTTACAACGAGTAAAAATGAGACAACAACATACTAATGCAACAAGGGAAGATGGATTTCACAGCTGTGATGAAAATTGATCTCAAAGGAGAGCTCATTCTGTGTCGGTCAGTCGAATGGTGAACATCACAGATCAATTTGTGATCAAAGTTCAAGTGCAGTGCATACCAGCGTCTGCCAACATCTACAGTGTTGCATGGAAAATATTGATGGACAAATATGACGATAAGATGAGCATTGCAATGAGTCAAATCAAGTCATTCCTGAGCATTCCAAAAATATCTGAACCATCTGCTGATACTATGAGACGTACTCACGTAACTATGGATTCCGCAATTCAGGCTTTGGATGCATTGGACATGAAAAATCGAGATATTTGGTTGATTTACATTGCATTGGAGAAGTTGGATTCTGAAAGTAAAACTCTGTGGTCAAGAAGATGCTATAAGAAGATTCCCACCTGGCAAGAATTTGTCGATTTTCTCAATGAACGTTACAAGACGATGGAAATGGCCAATCCCGGCAAACCCTTATCGTCAAAGAGACAGGAGGTGAAGTCCAAACCGAAGTCAGCATTATCGGTAACCACTTCATCCGGTCAGAAAAACTCGGATAATGCCACTCCAGGCAATCTGTGCGCTTCCTGCGGGAAACCCAATCATCGCACAGTGAAGTGCTACAAGTTCAGAGGCCTAAAAGACACCCAAAGGCTTGAAATTGTGCAACGCGCCAAACTGTGTGTGAACTGTTTGGACCCTGGGCATCCAGTGGAAAGCTGTCAATCGTCAGCATGTAAGCAGTGTGGAGAAAAACACAGCACCTGGCTCCACCTGGCTTTTCATCCCAATAATGCTCAGATCCCACAGACAACAACCGTAGCTACTGTTCACCCAGATCCACCATCGCCTGCTCCAGTCACTACCGACACCGATCAAACATGTGGATCAGCTACAAGATTTACTCTGAAATGCACCACTACATCTTCCTTTCCCACTGTCTTACTGGCTACAGCAGTAATCTGCGTTCGGAATGATGAAGGAGAACAAATTCTGTGCAGAGCTGTATTGGATTCCGGTTCTCAAGCTAACATTATCACCGAGAAGATAAGTCAGATGCTGAAATTGCCCAGAAGGAAGACCACTTGCACATTGGAAGGAGTAGGGGGTCATGAAGCTCCATCAAAATATCAAACCAGTTTGAGTTTTGGCCCCAGAGGTTTCAATAAATGGACTGAGACGGATTGCATAATCCAAGAGAAGATCACTGGCATTCAACCCTCAGCAAAAATCCCTACTGAGTCACTTCCAATTCCTCCGAAGTTGATCATGGCAGACCCACAATGGAATAAGCCCCAAGTCATTGATATGCTAATTGGCGGACAACATTATTGGGATCTAATCATGGATCAGACTATTAAATTGGGACCTGGATTACCTATCCTGAAGCGGAGTGTATTTGGATGGCTTGTGGTCGGAGAAGTCTCATCTAGTCCAATTACAACCAAAGTGTGCAATCTCACAACCCTTGAGTCTATTGATCTCAGCCTCAAGCGGTTTTGGGAAATTGAAGACGTGACTGGTCCCGCTAAACAGAGAAAGGAGGAAGATGAAGAGGCAGAGAAGTTTTTTTCCGATACTGTCACCAGAGATCCTGATACAGGCAGATTTGTCGTGCATCTTCCTTTTACGGACAAAGTGAAGGAACTGGAAAATAACTACTCGAACGCTGCCAAACAACTTTACTTTCTCCAGAAAACGCTCAAAACCACACCAGGAATGAGTGATAAATACCAGGAGGTATTCGATGAATATGATCAACTCCACATCACCGAAACCGTCCCAAAGGAAGAACATTCAAAGAAGGCATTCTACCTCCCTCATCATGGTGTTTACAAAGAAAGTTCCACTACCACGAAGCTTAGAGTTGTCTTTAATGCCAGCTCCAAAAGCAAATCCAATGTCAGCCTCAACGATACTTTGCTTACCGGTCCCGTAGTCCAGCCACCGCTCATTGAAATTCTCTGGCGTTTCCGACAACACAGATATGCTCTTACAGGAGACATCACCAAAATGTACCTGCAATTTTTGGTAACTCCTGAGCATAGAGATTTTCACCGATTTCTGTGGAGGAATCTTCACACAGGAGAACTGGAGCATCGCCGCTTTAGAACTGTGGTTTTTGGTGTTGCCTGTTCACCATATCTGGCAACACGGTCTTTGGTTCAATTAGCCATGGAGGATGGAGACAAATTTCCGGAAGCTCAGAGGGCAGTGAGGTCTTCCTTTTATGTAGATGATTGTCTGATCTCTGCACAAACAATTAAGGAACTTCAGCTAATAAAAGATCAACTCACAGATCTTCTTCAGTGCGCAAGCCTTCAATTGTCAAAGTGGACATCTAATGCGCCTGAGCTTTCTGGAGATGGAACCATTAAAGATGTCGGAGCCAACCAAGAAACAGCCAGCGAGCCCGTGAAGGCTCTTGGACTCTATTGGGATCCCGCTACTGATGAGTTCAGCTTCAAAGTGTCATGTGACATTGATGGGGTTCCAACAAAACGACAACTGCTTTCAGTTATTGCGAGGCTCTTTGATCCTATGGGAACACTCGGTCCGATTGTGGTAAATGCAAAGTGTCTTATGCAGACTTTATGGAAGCTTCAGTGCGATTGGGATACGCCACTACCTGAGTCAGTGGTGGATGAATGGCTTTCGTTTTTGGAATCTTTGAGAGATATCCCAAAAATCAGAATCCCACGTTATGTCTCGGAATTCTCCAAGGTCGCTAAATGGGAGGTTCATGTTTTCACTGATGCAAGCAAGAGGGCTTATGGTGCCACGATTTATATAGTCACAGAGGATTCTTCTGGGAATCGTTACTCGTGCCTCCTAACAGCCAAATCTCGTGTCGCACCAGTGAAATTGGCAACCATTCCCAAACTGGAACTTAATGCTGCCGAATTGGGTTCGAGACTTGTGAAATCGGTACGTGAATCACTCAAATGCATGGATTATTATTGCTGGACAGATGCCACCGTCGTATTGTGCCAGATACGATCACCAAACAACCGAGAAGCGTTCGTGAAAAATCGTTTGAAAATTATCTTGGAACACACTTCTGCGGAAAGGTGGCGTCATGTGCCCACGGCACAAAACCCAGCTGACCTGATTTCGAGGGGGACAACAGCGGAGTACTTGAGCCAATCATCATTGTGGTGGAATGGGCCGAAGTGGCTCCTGGATCCTCCTGACAATTGGCCTAGTCAGGAAGTTGTACCGGAGCAGAAAAGCACCTTGGCAGTCACTATCCAGTGGCCAACTCCACGTGAGTACCTTCTTAATAGATCTAATTCCTTTTCATTTATTCGAAGAGTTATGGCATGGGTGAAACGCTTCATCACGATCTTCAAGAACAAATATGGACGTCCCTCATTGCATACTCAACCCGTTTTCACTGGACCATTACAAGCTGTAGAAATCAAGCAAGCAGAAGTTACCCTCGTTAAGCTTGAACAGCTTGAATTTTTGGCCGAGGACATCAGGACGTTATCTGGCAGAAAACAGAAGGAGCTCTCTAAGCCATTGCGCCACCTAGGCGCATTCTTGGATTCAGATGGATTGATGCGTGCAAGTGGACGGCTCGACAATGCAGATCTTGAAGAAGATGTCAAAAAACCAGTCATTTTTCCTAGCGGACCGCTAGCGAAACGATTAGTGTATCACACCCATCATCAGTTAGCACATGCTGGACCTACCCACATGCTTGCTGAATTAAGGAGGAGATATTGGCCACTTTTTGGGAGACGTGTGTTGCAAAATATCTACAAAGGCTGCGTCCTGTGCTCCAAACGCAAACCCCATCCTTGTCAACAACAAATGGGACCCCTACCGTCTCCGAGAGTCAACTTTACCAGGCCATTTGAGTCCGTAGGAATCGATTTTGCTGGTCCAATTTTGATAAAGGCAAATCGTCTTCGTAGATCTCCCACCATCAAGACCTATGTCGCTGTTTATGTATGCCTCGCTGTCAAGGCTCTTCACTTGGAAATCGTCAGCGAGCTCAGCACTGAGGCATTCTTGGCATCCTTCCGGAGATTTGTGGCCAGAAGAGGGACTCCAAAAATCGTCTATTCCGACAATGGAACCAATTTTGTCGGTGCAGTCAATGTTCTGGGAAAGTTTCTCTCGGAAACTACCAATCAAACCGCCATCATCGATGCGACCTCAGGAGATGGGATCACATGGCAGTTTATGCCACCTCGATCCCCTCATTGGGGAGGATTGTGGGAGGCTGCGGTGAAGGCTCTGAAATACCACTTCATCAGAGTTATTGGGTCAATAATACTCACTTACGAGGAGCTTGCAACCGTAGTCACTCAAATTGAGGGTGTATTGAATAGTAGGCCTTTGACAGCGATTCCTAGTACCACCCCTGATCCTACTATCCTTACTCCGGCGCATTTTCTATTGACGGCTCCAATAACAGGTCTCCCAGAATGGAATTTGAAGGAGATTCCCCATCTTAATCGCTGGCAGATGACCCAAAAAATCTACCAAGACCTCAGCGCGAGATGGAAGAGAGAATATCTGGTCTCACTACAGCGCAGAACTAAATGGACAAAGGATATCACCAATATTCAACCTGGTGATGTTGTCTTGTTGCTCAATGAGTGCACACCAGGAACTTCTTGGCCACTAGCAGTGGTCACTCAAGTGCACCCAGGACAAGACGGGAAAGTGCGACTCATCACTGTCAGGACAATGAAGGGAACATACCAACGAACTGTGCAAAATGTGGCCAGACTTCCCATCGCAACTCAGGACACCGAGGATGAGGAGATTGCCAGCTTTTTTCCTGGGGAGTGTGTTGGCGCCAACACAGGAAAAGGCGCCAATTTAGGTCAGCGCCCCAAGTCGCCAGTGGCGGGTTCTCCAAACTCATCCGAATGACTCATCAATGAGTCATCATTGATCATGGACCGTTAATTGTCACTTTGTGAAAAAAAAGCTCTATGCAAATACACGCGAAATTGTATTCAGCCCAAATTTCTTTAATTACTTTGAATAAATTCGTCCAAAGAAATAAAGAGTGTTTAGTGAAGAGTTGAGACGTGAGTGGATTAGATCCAGACAGTGAAAGTGGTTTCTAACCAGAGGAAAACCCAAAAAGTGTGGAGGTGTCTTGCTGGACAAAGGAGAAGACAAGGAGGCTTTATCACCTTCAGCCCGTTTGACCTTCTCACCAGATTGGCTCCTAATTTGTCTAATTTCTTCATTTATCTATTTATTTCAAAGGTGAGGAGTGAGACACAAACTCCAAGGGGCTTACCATTGCAGTACAAATATACTTTTCTTTTTTCACATTTTATTTTAAAGGTGAGGAGCTCACAATTAAAGGAGTAGAGGTTCCCCCAGGCTCCCCTTATCTAATCAATTTGCTTTACTTCATTTTATTTCAAAGGTAAGGGCTCCTTGACCAAACAATGGGTCAAAAAGACATATAATTCCACCCAGGTGTGAGAAAATTATATACTGTAAAGTGAATGATCTGTCTGATTATGTTGTAACTAATGAAGAATTGTGTGATGGAGTATACATTGCAAGTACAATTGTAAGATCGCACGAGAAGAAAATACCCGTGAAAGTGCTAAATTTGCGAAATGAATCTGTTTGCATAAAGAACTTTGCTCCAAAATTAAGCAAATTAGAAGATTACAATATTATAGAGTTTGAGGAAAATGCGGTCTCACCAAAACGCGTTGCACAATTAATTAGAGAGTTAAGCTTAGAACACCTGAACTCAGAAGAAAAAGATGCAATACACAGAATATGTTGCAAATATTCTGATGTGTTCCATTTACCTAAAGATAAGCTGACGTACACTAATGTTTATAAACAATCGATTCAATTGCAAAATAATGTTACGCCCGTGTATGTAAAGCCCTATCGTTTGCCATATTCTCAAAAATGTGAGATCAACAGTCAAATTGAAAAGATGTTATCAGATGATATAATTGAGCCGACTAGATGCGAGTGGTCTTCTCCTTTAATCGTTGTTCCAAAAAAGACGGGTGCCGATGGGAAGAAAAAATGGCGCGTAGTTATTGATTATCGTCTTTTAAACAAGAAAATTCAAGACGATAAATTTCCACTGCCATGTATTTCGGAAATCTTAGATTCTCTTTCTGGTGCAACATATTTTACGCATCTTGATCTTTCACAGGGTTATTATCAGGTTGAACTTACACCTGATAGTAGACCTTGTACCGCGTTCGTCACTGATCAAGGTCAGTTTCAGATGAAAAGGTTACCCATGGGGTTAAAGATAAGCCCGAGTGCTTTTTCCCGCCTCATGACGGTGGCCATGTCTGGACTGACTTATGAGAAGTGCTTCGTCTATCTTGACGATATTATAGTTTTTGGCAAGAACCTCAATGAACATAATAAAAATCTCATTGCAGTCCTGGAAAGATTAAGGCACGTGAATTTAAAATTAAATCCTTCTAAGTGCGATTTTCTTAAAAAAGAGATACTTTATTTAGGACATTCCATTTCAGAAAAAGGAATTTTACCCGATAAAGATAAAATTATTACGATGCAGAATTATCCTGTACCTTGTAATGCCACTGAGGTTAAAAGATTCACTGCCTTTGCCAACTACTATAGAAAATATGTCCCGCACTTCGCTGAAATAGCAGCTCCTCTCAATCGGCTGACAAAGAAAGGTGCTGAGTTCATATGGAGTGAAGAATGTCAAAATTCTTTCCTTCATTTGAAAAATTCCTTAATTCAACCACCTATACTTCAGTACCCAGATTTTTCTCCCGAGAATGAATTTATTCTTCGAACAGATGCGTCTGGCATTGCGTTAGGTGCAGTTTTATCAAATGGCGATGATAAACCGGTCGCTTTTGCCAGTCGTACGTTGAATAAGGCAGAGAAAAACTACCCAGTAATTGAAAAAGAATTATTAGCAGTTGTCTGGGCAGTTAAGCACTTTCGACCTTATCTTTTTGGGCGACATTTCAAAATTCTAACAGATCACAGACCACTTGTGTATCTATTCAATATGACTAATCCATCCAGTCGACTCACTAAATTTAGATTGATACTTGAGGAATATGATTTTAAAATTATATATGTGAAAGGCAAGGAAAATGCAACTGCGGATGCTTTGTCACGCATAGAAATAGAGTCAGCTGATTTAATGGTACTTACGAGGGCACAACAAAGGGCTATTGATAAAAATAAATTAGACAAATCAATTGAATCGAAAGAATCGGATTTAAATTCTAATAAAGATTTTGATGATTTGCGAATTGTTCAAATTGTAAAACGGCCAAAGTCTTCAATTGAACTAAAAATATCAAATAAAATAAACATTACCAAACTATCGAAGAATGAAGTATATACAACGCCTTCAAAATCATTTTCTTATATCCCTTCAAAGTATGTCATCTACATGAAAAAGGATTCTCGATCGACATCTACTCCAAAAGTGTTGTTGAGGGAAATCCAATATGTTTGCAAACAATTTAAAATAAAAGAGCTCGTTATACAAAGTAAAGATGACGAAATACTATTTTTATTAAAGCAATTGCGTAAATTAGTTAATTGGACTGGTCCGAAATTTTGCATCGTCTCAAGTGCGAAATTTATTAAGGATGATTTAACCAGAAAATTGATTTTGAATGACTATCATACTTTGCCAACTGGAGGACATGCTGGGATGACACGCATGTATAATAACGTTAGAAGGAGTTATTATTGGCCCGGATTAAAAGACGATATCCAAAAATTTATCTCGAAATGTAGTGATTGCGCACGCTACAAATATTCGATTGATACAAGACAACCCCTGACCATAACAACTACTTCGTCCCCAGCTTTTGATAAATTATATTTAGATTTAGTGGGTCCTCTTCCGAAAGATATTAACGGAAACTCTTATATCTTAACACTGCAGTGTGAGCTTTCGAAATACGTAGAAGCTTACCCACTATCAGATAAAGAGTCAGTTACCGTGGCAAAATCATTTGTTAATAATTTTATACTTCGATACGGTATTCCTCGAGAAATTGTAACTGATCTAGGTACGGAATTTATTTCGAAGACGATGAAAGCTGTTTGCGACTTACTTAAAATATCAAAACTTACATCTACAGCTTATCATCACGAAACCCTCGGTTCACTAGAGAATTCCCACAAATCTTTAGGATCATTTTTGAGGATACAGTCCAAAGAGCATCCTAATGAGTGGAGTGAATGGATTCCATTTTGGAATTTTGCATATAATAACACCGTTCATAGTGAAACGGGTTATATGCCGGTGGAATTAGTATTCGGAAAGAAATTTCAAATACCTTCGAATACCAACCTAAAAACTGATCCGCTTTATAATTTTGAAGATTATCCACGTGAACTTAAGTTTCGTCTACAATGGGCAACAAAGGAAGCTCGTGAAAGGTTAATAAAAAGTAAAGAAAATAGAAAACACGTATATGACAAAAAGTCTAGAGAACTACAGTATTCCCCTGGAGATTTGATCATGATAAGAAATCCAGTAGGAAATAAATTATCTAATATTTATGAAGGACCATATGAAGTAATCGAAGAAAAAGAGCCAAATGTTCTTATAAAAAATCAAAATAAAACTGATCTTGTTCATAAAAATAGAACAAAACTTTTTAAGAAAGCTTAATGTAAAGTTAAAATAAATCTTAATATATTCCTTTAATTAAACATACGACTTAATTATTGTATTAGTTAAGATAAGTTAGTTTTTTTTATTTTTTTGATAAATATATACGACTTTTAATAAAAACTTTACTTATTTATTTATTTATTTAATTGTATAATTTATTATTATTTATTATTAATAAATTTATTAATTATTCCTTTTAATTTAAAATATAATAATTAGAATATAAAAAAAAGAAGAAAATAAAATATTTTTGTAAATATTAAAGGTTATTGGAAATTCTATAACGACTTGGATACGAAAATGGACCATGAGAACAGTTAATTTAACATTTTTAAGTATTACTCTGCACCAAATTGCACATTTTTTTAATTTTTTTTTTATTTTATGATGAAATTTGTAAGCAAAAAAAAATTTTTTTAAGGGGGGAGGTGCAATATACCCAAGTCATCAATGTTCTATTGGTACACTTTGGTGTCATGAGTCAATGATCTATCTATTGGTAAACTTAGTGATGTAATGTGACTCTGTATAAAACCAGTGTATTAATAAGAAGAGATTCATTAAACGTTCTACCCCGAACCAAGATGTTTCATTTTGGCAACACCAGATATTTCACGCTAACAACGCGCCTTCCTCAGTGGCTAAAAGGAGGGAAATTTTATTCGAGACAATCAAACTACATTTCTTTGTTTTATCAACTCACTGAAAATCGTGAACAATGTCTCTGAAAATTGTCGTATTTTATCTCCTCCGCTCCTAATGAGGAAACACTAAACATAAAATATAATAAAATAACAATTAACATGCAAGATTTTCTACATTAAACTATAATTTTTCACTAAAATACCCAGGGAAACACAGGATTTAGCCGGGGTAGCACCTCTCCGGACATTGATCACAAGCCAACTGCTCTCTACTTGAATTGATCTTGTAACGTTTTTTCATTTCAATTGATTTAGTTGATGACCTTCTGTCTTGGTCAAAAACCGCCTCCCATGTTTCATGCAACCATCAATATGCAACATCACTTTGTGCTCATGTGGCAGAGACAGGGCATTCCTTTAAGTTCGAGGAGACTGAAATAGTAGACTTTCATAGATGCTATGGGAAAAGGATGATGTTGGAGTCCCTCCACATAAAACAGAATCTGTCACACTTGGTAAACAAACGCTCGGAAATTTCCGGTGTGCATAATGCATATGCAGGATTGCTGCGTTGATCATATGCCTGAGAATGAGAGATCACTTTGATGGTTGCATGAAACATGGGAGGCGGTTTTTGACCAAGACAGAAGGTCATCAACTAAATCAATTGAAATGAAAAAACGTTACAAGATCAATTCAAGTAGAGAGCAGTTGGCTTGTGATCAATGTCCGGAGAGGTGCTACCCCGGCTAAATCCTGTGTTTCCCTGGGTATTTTAGTGAAAAATTATAGTTTAATGTAGAAAATCTTGCATGTTAATTGTTATTTTATTATATTTTATGTTTAGTGTTTCCTCATTAGGAGAGGAGGAGATAAAATACGACAATTTTCAGAGACATTGTTCACGATTTTCAGTGAGTTGATAAAACAAAGAAATGTAGTTTGATTATCTCGAATAAAATTTCCCTCCTTTTAGCCACTGAGGAAGGCGCGTTGTTAGCGTCGAAAGCTTTGGCAAAGATCTACGTGTTTTTCTTGTCCTGAGAAGACAGATATAATGAGTGCCAATTTCATAGAAGTATATATAATATCAATCAAATATTTGACGTGTTATCATCAAAGGAAAAGTGAGGGATGATTTGCTGGGAAATTTGTGCAAACGATAACTAAAAATTATAAATATCATCTTGAATGTGTTTTAAATTTACTATGGATCTAACTTTAAATCATGACCACAAATGAAAAGTTCGTTAGTGATAATTTCGGATACAAGTCCTCCATAACTTCATTATTTAGTTGCATCTGTGTTATAGTCTTCAAAATCACTATTAGTCCCATTTTGATAGATAATTGTTTTCACGTCCCATGACCACATCTTTACGGAAATACATAGTGAATTCAATTTAATAGAAAAGGTATTAATCTACATTTGAGACAACTATTTTAATAGATCGAACGCGAGTTTTTCATGATTTACCAAGAACCACGTTTAGTGCGCAACTCAGTAAATTTATGATCGAGATCAGAGGATGTTAGCAAAATAATTTAAAAGTTTGTAGGGCCATGCAAGGGAGTTATTTCGTAGGATTATGCAGGTTAAATTAAAATATTCGGAACATTAGCAAATAATCTTTTCGAGGCGATCACGTATTTAACACCCTGTCGATGACGAATAAATATCGGAAAATTTAAGAGGTCAACGAAAAGCGAAAATTTCATCTAGCAATAAGATTATAACATTTCGGATTAGACATAGAATAATTGCAAATGGAACTTAGAAGCTGTGTCGATGAATGATCAGTGAGATTGATGTGTGATAGAGGGCCCTCGAAAGTGTGTGTGAATGAGGTTTTCCATTGCAGTTGTAAAATGAATCAAAATTTGGAATCTGGAGGAATTCGTATAGACTTGATCTTAGGAGAAATCATAATTTCAGTTGTATAAGCAACATAAGTTGAAGAGTAGGACACATTTGAAAGCGAAGATGAACCGCAATTATAAATTTCAGAGGTTTATATTGATATCCATAAGTGATAAGACGTTTGATATTACATACGTATCTTCAGAAAGTTCACGCGATCAAGGATCAATATAACATATGCTTAACGAACATTAATGCGGTCACGGAATTGAAGGACATATTAAAATATTAAAAATTGGAATTCATAATGATAATGTTGAAATATAAGAAGAAAGGAGAGGAAATGATAAAGATGAGTAATCCATTTTCGAAAGTATGGAAATAACCCAAAATAAATGCTGGTAGAGAAGGGTACAAACTTAGGTATACGATAGGGGCTATAAAATATTGAAATATTTTTGCAGACAAAGAGACCCGACACGTCGGCAAAACTCAATGTTATATTGAAAGGATGCGTTAGAGGAAATGGTCTAAATGAGTTTTTCAATTGCTTAGACCCAAAAAGAAATGCGTCTGGGTTAAGGGGCGAAAAACAACACCTCATTCAGGGATCATAAAATAAATGCAAAAGGATCGATAAGCAAATTAGGGAAACCCGAACATATTGCAGGAACTCATTAGTTCAAAACCTCTCAAGAGAATTTGGGATTTTTTCAAATAGACATGTCGGCAGCATTGCAATTATTACAGAAAGGTTTTTTCAATTTTACAATATGCACCACTCATTAGGCGGGTCTTGGGATTTCCGAGATGGTCAGATACTCGGGTTGAAAACTTATCCCTTGCAATAAAACCCTCATAAATAGATATGCGTAATGCTTTTAGAATGTACACAGCTGCATACCATACTCTTCACAAATTGTTCAATATGCATCGCATGTTGGACAAAACGAAGGATCTCCGAAAGAACATTATGTCGTGACGCCATGCCGAGGGAAACTTGAAAACTTTCCCAACTACATGCTCTTAGATCTGATCTCAATCAAAAGGGAATATTTTAGAATAAAAGGAGTAACTCAAACTTTAAGGAAGCGGATTTCAGATGGCAGATATATGATAGATAAATAAGACGGGTAATTTACGGTTATATAAGTCGAATTCAGTAACAATTAGATAGTATTTTGAAAAAGTCTTAATATTAGTATAGTCTATTTAGGATTCTTAATACATACGGGAATACAGGGCTACGTAACATAAAGACACTAAATTGCGTATAGATCTAGGTTGAGTACGATAGGGAATATAATCACACGTAACCATATCGACGTTTATTTTAGAAAACATTTGCGGAATAGAAATTTACTTCAGTTGTGCAACACTCACGCAGAAAATATAGTAGTTTGTTGATTGGGAAAATTCGTCTAATTTTATCTGGGGGACCGCGTTACTTGACCTCACTTCTGATTGCTGGGGCCTCGGCCAGGGTGCGGGGACTCCTGGTGCCGAGGGCACACTCTAACCAGCTATCGCGAACCATTTTTGCCGACGGGGTTGTCTTGTTCAACTCCCTTCCCTTACATACCAGATCATCACTGATAGGCATCGCTAGATTCTTCCAGACTGAGTCAGGTTAAATCCATAATCTTTTTTATTCTTCTTCGAATAATTTGATATGCTTCCTGTCTATTTCTTTTTAGTTTAAACTTAATCAAACCATGTAAGAGGGGCGGACCCTATAGGTTCTGATGTAAATAAATAAATAGTAAATAGTAAATAGGTGATCATGTAGAGAACATACATGATCTTCCACGAAGCTGGAGCAAAACTGCGAAACCTATTTGTACCACCGTCGGGTTATCCTTACCGTGTTATGCAAGATAATAAAGTAACTAGAAATTCTTTTCCGGTAAAGATGCGTGTGTCAATTGTACAGAAATGGTTTATCTAGGATAATCTAGGTTTCGAGAGATATAATATGTGATAGATGCGGATGGGTTAAATGTTGAAGAAATCCGAAAATTTTGGGAGTTATCTAAGAATATCTCAATATGACGTGTAAGCAATCTAGCATCAAAGCATTTATTACGGCATCTGAGGATTCATTAAATTAGACAGATCTTGAAGGAAAAGAAGGTTATTTTTGATGGTCGGTTGTAAAATAGTCAAAGGACTTTTACAGTATCTCGGGGATATCGAGTAAAACAGTTAATGTGAAGAGAATCCTGACGTCTATCGCATGTTGTAATTCACTAGAATTTAGTAAATGGAAAGTAAAGTCTAGTTCAAAATAAACGCGTTAATTCAAGATTCGGTGTTAAGAATTTCAAATCTGTGAATCAGTGATATTGTATTACACTTTATGGGATCAATATTTTTAGTATTCAGAAATCAAATCATATTAAAGGTACACACACATTTTTAGGATCACGGGATAATGAGGGAAAAACCTTTTTCTGCTGTCGAAAGTGCACAGGTAGAAAGTAGGACAACATATTCATTTAGGTTGACGGTTGAAATATTCAAAACTTTGAGTTGAAAGTAGTATCGCACGGATTCGCAAATAGATGGCGTTGTGTATGAAATAAACAAATGTTAAGGAATCTAATAGGAGTATGAAGAAACAGAATGCTGTGTGTAAGGGTTTCACACATACGCTGAGGTTTTAAGGAAGATGTTGTACGAAGTGATAACAGTCGTTACTATAACAAGAGATAGATGACATTATACGGACAGGAGCGTAATTATGAAAATTTTTAGACAACGTCGTATTGTGAATATAAACATAGCACAAACAAGATCATAATCGAGTTAGACATGAACCAAACACAACAATGTATAAGTTCGGAAGTCTAAAGCCAACTAGCTTTTGTTTTGTAAGCGTGCTTTTGATGCTTCAATGACGAGTGAGATCTAGATATGGTTATCTCTCTCACTCTCATAGGAGATTTTGAAGGCATGTTTGCGGGACAAGGGTTGTTGTGCTCTGGACATAAGGGAACGGCATCAAGAAAACAATGGAATCTTCAACAGTATTTACGAAAAAAATTAGTAAATGGGACTTTTACAAGATTTGACTGTTATGTATGAAAGGAGCAAACGAATATAATGTAACATATTTCGTGAAACACTCAGAAAGAAGAAACGGGAAGACAGGAATAGAGAAAGGGTGGACTCAACGGGTTTTATCCAAGCAAGTAGAATTGATTGGAAGAAGATTTGGTATTGAGACAGAAATTAAAGATGATGGAAAGTACTCTCTCGTAGAGTTCGAGCATTTGAAAATTTCAAGTTGAAACATATTTCACACCACGATAGATACCAAAATTACGCGAGGCTCGGGACTCTGAATCAAGACGACTCTTGTTGGAACTACATGACTACTAATACTAAATTAAAATTATAACATCACGTATAGTATTTTGTTACACAAGACTGCGAAGGGATTATAAATCTCAACTTATTAATGACAGGGTATTTAATGTTATAAGTAGGAAACGGTATTCAGGGGTATATTCGAAGAATAGGAGCGATACGTTATAAACTCTAAAGCACACGGTCTGTAAAAGATTCGCATGACGAAAACGGTAATGATGGGATAGTGGTATGATCAAATTCCTAGGTCCAGAGGTAAGATCCAATTACAACAAAGCGGACAGAATCTGGCCAGGTGTATGATGCATACAATCACTACATCCCAAAGTTAGGGAACAGGGAACGAAAGCGCCGAACGCACCGAGTTAGTTCCTGAAGGAGGAAAAGAAGACTTTTGAAGAAGAAGAAAACCAACAGGATCAGTATTCGACAGAGAGCACATTCTACAATACAGCGAACTTCTACTACACGGATGACATCTAATTCGAATGCAAGACAACAGAAATATAACCAGTAGGACCGTTAAAGGATCCTTATCAGAGAAATGAACTACAACAGAGGAGATTAAATGAAAGAGTCGACAACACTAAACACTGAAGATATCAAGTTAACATGCGACAGGAGTTTCACGGAGTACAAAGGCATGGGGCAGATCTAGCCTTCTGGAGGCTGAAGATAATCGCGGAAAAAGAATTTGTGATTAGAAATCACTGAAGTTGTTCACTTCAAAGACGTATTATTCCCAATAGGTCACACTATTGGCAGGCTTTTACATGGATATTTCTGGTTGGATCAAGGGAAATCCAGTCAGTATAGCAACGAGGAATTTGATATCAGAGGAATGATTAAGGTCGAAAGAAAAGCATGATGTATATGGATGAGGAAATCTCATGGATATATGGAAAACCGGTACCGGTCAAACGAACTTCTGCAGAGGAAATGTGGCCCATTTGAAGTACAGAGTAGAGTCATAGACGATGGGATTCGTCACTGCAGTCTGGCAAGGCGTCAGAAGAATGCAGAGGACAGGTCTTGGGTGGAGACAGGATGTCCGTGTGTGGAATTACCTAGGAGAAAATGCGCAGTGTGTAAGAGGCTAGCCTAACCTACGCGGAATGTAGGTCTTTGACCAGTGATGTGCGGAAGTGTCCACTCCCAATACAGTGATTGGCCCCAACAGATGCTGTGGGTTTTTGGCTCTTCACGGGCATTTTAGGCGATCTCCATATCTCTAGGATGTCCACGTCAAAGAATGTGATTTGCCCAAACAGTTACCCTGTTGGCTCGCGCTTCTCACGGGCACTTTCTCAATCATTGAGTCCGGGGAGTGTCACCCCTACAAATGAAGCGAGTAGCTATAACACGTTCCCATGTTGTAGCTTCTCGCGGGGCCTCCATGTCTGGTTAGTGAAAGACCAGTTCACAGCGCCTAGTGAGTTGAAAGGACTGTGAGATTAAGCTTGCTTAATCATTCGATCCATGGTGATAAATGGATTCGAGCGCTCTATGTAACACGGAACTTTAAGGTTAATTCGCTTTTCTGGTATACTGCATTCATTGGTGTTGTGGTGTTATGGGCTAAAGGAGCAGGTTGGTAGCATACGGTCCAACCCTGGGGGCTCCTACTATTCACCACGCTGCCAAGGGACGGCAGCTTCGTCAGGATTGGCCGAATTGTAGAGCGTGCGGCCTATTCGACACATGTCAACCCTCGTCGACGGCTGCAACCCACCAATCCCAATTCCTTATTCCTTTAACACGCCCAACCCCTACCATCCCAAGGCGGGTGCTGAAGGTTGCTATATGGTGCTCTTGTTGCTTATGGCAATTAACATCAGTACTTCAGTGAGTGAGCATCAGTCGCCGTGGACAGTCACTCTCAGGAAGTTGAAATAAGGGTGGCAAACCTCAGTTCCCCATTCTCCCTCTAGAAATTGGTAATTCTATTTTAGGTGAGCCCAATCTGGGCTTACACTTTGTATATGAATCATTTAATTTTCTTGGCCTCAAGTGAGGAAAGAATGGGAAAAGGTGTTAGGTTTCTGATAACTTTGCAAAAGAAACCCCACCCTTCCCTCCCCAATATTACATATTTTGAATTTATAATTGATGCTTTTCTTACTATTTGCAATGTACTTTAAAGAGATCTGAAGAAATTTGCACATGAACCCTATAGCATAAAGACTTGAGAAACGGCAACAAAATAACAAATCTGAAGATGTTTTTCATATAAAATTATTTTTTCTCAAATTATACAGAATGGGGTGAGCATCCCAAGCGGCACAAAATAACCTTACCAAAATTTATCGTTGTAACAACGTTAAAAATTGGTTATAAGAATTTTTAAAATAACGTTAAGAGATAACTGAGAAATAACTGAGCGGCTTTAAGTGTTCATCGATATTACTTAAAAATAAGTGAAAAATAACCATTTTACAACAATCAGGATGTTTATAACGCAAAAGAAGGCCAAAAAAGACAAATTTGTGTGAATTTAGGAAATAATTGTGTTTATTGATAAATTTCCAATGACTACAGAATTTACAGGTTATGTTTGCACTGCGCGCTCCGCACTACTTCCAATGACATATGAATACCGTGTGGATAATTTCATGAAGGGCAACTAATTGGTAAAAAGTTGGTCCCATTAAAAATAAATAAATTTATTTTAGATAGAGTATGTGTAGATATGCTCAATGGAAAATATAACCTAAAAATTAAGAATTATTGAATTGCCTTGAAAAGCTCTTTATCTGATTATTAATGAATTTATTACTGTGAATTTAGATGTTTCATTGGATAATTTAATTTTCTTTCTATCCACTGACTGACTGCAAATTTAATGATTATTTAAACGAAGAAATTCCACTGTTGAGACAATCGCCGTCTGACCAGAGAAGCGTGGATTATAGCCTGAATTAACCCCTATCTTTCATACCTTACTTTTAAGAAGTTTTCATACAAAATATCCCTCACCAAGTATTTGTAAGGGACACTGTTTTGCGCTTTATACGTGAGCATTGGAACTACGAAAGAAATGTAGCCAGCCGTGTTGTTCAGCTATCAGTGACAAGATGGAATATTTGCCAAAAGATTTTATTTGTTTTTAAAATTCACACAAAGATTCTCAGATTTCAAACCTAGAAATACATGTTTTTATTTCCTTTGAGGGTATTTTTTATAAGACAATATTTTTACATAACAGTTTTTGATTTTCAAAAGTGTTAAATCGTTCATATTGGTTAAACAAAACATATCACTTTCGTTATAGCTTCTAGGGTGGAATAACCGGCTATCGCCATGTTTAGGAAAAAATTAAATTCATTTAATCATAACTTTTGAATCCTTGTTACAAGATAAGTCAAATTTGACACAAAGTTACTTAGATGTATTGGCTCTAGATACGTGAAAACAATAATCCTAGAACATAACGCTGGACTTCTTAAAAAACTGATTTTTATTAATAATGCAAAAATAACCATTTCGTCGCCACTTTTTACCATTTTTCGCCAGTTTTGTAAAATTTCTAACCACTTCTCGCCACCCACTTGAAAAGAACCACACTCGGTTATTTTAGGCAATGCTATGAAAAGAATACATTCACCATTTCTCTTTCCTTGTGATCACTTTATTATTACTCTCTTTAAATTATTTTTCTTCACTTTTATTTGAGAAATCAAACTATGGGGCTTTTGCATAAAGTAAACAATGCAGATTTGACAACTGAGAATGTACGAAGTGAAGGTAGCGTCGCCTATTGAAAAGATATGGCGACAAGTGGTAAAATCAATTCCCAAATATTACCACTTCTCGCCATGCCTCATTTTTATACAAAAATAATATAAAATGAAATATTAATTGACTAAATACAAATTTTATGTATTCCACAAGTGCAATTAAATATTCAATAGACAAATTATTTACCCAAATAGGTATTTTTCGCCTGATGAAAATTTGACGACACTTATGTTAGTACATTTGGTAAGAGATATTGGATTCGATGCACTTGCTTAAAATATTGCTCTAAAAAGTGATCAAAATCGTGAATCCAAAACGAATAATTATTATTTTTCGATTCTATGCGTAGAAGCAGAAACAATACAAAAAAATTGCGACTCATTTATTTCATAAATTGCGAAAAATAGCGATTTCAATGTAAGTGGCGAGAAGTGGGGCACTGGCGAGAACTGGTGATTCCACCCTATCGTTTGTATAAAATTCGAAAGTCAAATCAGGATGTGCATTTGACAGTTTCATTCCACGTGTACGTGGCAAAATCCAGTCCTTTGTTCGGTCCTACCACTCAGATCTTTCCGACGAGGATTACAATAGTGCCTAAGGCTGGGTGCTAATTAATTGCTCAACGCTGGGTCCCCCTTTACCCTGCGTCAGATGAATCTTTCCGATGCCATCGTTTAGTTTTGCTGCATTCGGTTTCACCCTATTAAAGAAAACAAAACAAAACCAAAAAAATTAACTTAAATTGTATATTAATCTAATACTATTTATATTGATATATAATACTGTGCTGTCACACTAGGATTTTTCAATTTGTAAATTCAAATTAATTAAATTCAAATTAATTCAAATTAAATTTCATATTAATTTCTTCTAATGCGTTATTTTGTATTAAAAATCATTTGAAGTGATAGATTTTAATAATTTATTGATACATAATACTTGATCCACAAGACAAGTTTAAATATACTAAAGCGCATAATTATGGTTGCTCAAACTAATTTGAATTCAGTAAATTAACATGTTAAAATTTTACATTAATTTCTAAATATTCTCAAGCTTCGAACAAATAATTTTTTCTATATGTTTTTAATGAATTTGACCCATTATTATTTATTATTTATTATTATTATTTTATTTCACTCGAGCTTTCATACAAAAAATACAGAAAACATTTACATTCGCAAAAGAGAACTGACTTATTATAACCATATATCGAGAAAGAAATGTTAGTAAAGTATACATAAGAAGGAGCAGCATAACAAAAGCTCAAGGAGAAGGAATGTCTGAATTAAGAAAATTCGTTTGACATCCCTGAGTTCAATCTGGCATATACAAATTTACAATGCATTTAGAGAAAATTATAAATAATACAAGATGCAAAAATTAAATTGAGGATCTTCATCTAAATTTATAGACATTTATGAAAGAAAATTGATAGAAAGCTAATCAACAGTAGACATCATAAACTTAATGAAAATAGGAAAAAGCAATGAAAACTGAGTCACTTGGCCATAGATTTAAGAGATCCAAGAGAACTGACGATGAATGCCTTTTCTCCTTCATTCTTGCGCACCAACACGCGCCCATGACTAGTCCACACATATTTCCAACCCAGCTTCCTAGCAAAGCTCTTGACTTCCTTGAGTAACAGTCTCTTACTACGGCTCAGCTTCTCTCGAATGGAAAAATTCCTTACCTGCAATCCATCGATCACAACTCCAGAGCAAGACGATTTCTTTCTTCTCCAAGCTTGCATAACATCTTCCCTGAGCCTCCTTGAGGTAAATCTGATGATGAAAATGCCACTAGTCGCTCGTCTGTTGGATTTCATCGGAGCATTATCAGACAAATCCATACTTCTCGCTGCTGACGCATCACTCAAGCCACTGACCAGTTCACGTCCTTCAATAAAGAAACAGTCATCTATGTCCCTTGCTTCCACCACCGTATTCAGACCATCCGATAGTACTTTCACAGCGACGTCATAGAGCTTCTCACTCTTACTAATTTGCAGTCCATATATTTCTATAGCTTTTAAATCACATGGAGGCTCAGCAGCACTATTCAACTTCAAATCCTCAACTGTACTCCATAAGGTCCCGTTGTCGGCTTTCAGCTTAGCGATAACACACTCATGTTCATCAAGGCGTTTTCCCATTATTCTTGTATCATTCTCAAGCTTCTCAATTCTAGCTATAGCATCATCCACTCTATCAAATCGGGCATGCAATGCATCCATTTTCCTCATAAGAATTTCGCTCACATAATCCATGGAAGATGATTCACTTTCCCTACGAATTTCCTTTCTATTCGATCCACAGTCATCACATGTCCACGACTTTTTCTGCACAGGCGACAGTGATAGAAAACGTTCCAGATCTTTAACAGGCATCTTTGAGCACTTTGCATGAAGAATTCTGGAGCAAACACCACAAGACACTCCATCGTCTACCCGCTGGACTTTATTCTTACACACAAAACAATTTGAAGCAGGCATTCTGAGTCTGAGACCGAAAGAACTATAAATGCACACACAAAGCAAAAACACGTCTATATCATTTGGATGCCTGAACTGAACTGAAGCTTGAGTTGTTTGAAGGTAATGAGCTTTCCTCTAAATGTTAAAGAGTTGAAAGGTAAAGGATCAAACAAAATAAGTTTTTATCATAATTAATGTATTTAAGTAAATAAAAGTAGAAGATTTTAACTATATTTTCTCAAATTTTTATTTAAAAATCTTTAAAATTCAGCCGTTGACGTCTGATTTTCGGAAATCTTTTTTGAAAAAAAAAACATACTTTTTAGTGGACACGATTTCTTAGAGTATATTTATCGTGCCAAAAAACTAAATATTTCCTTTTAGCTATTGAGTTTAACTCCCGCTTGAACGTTAGATTTTTTAAATGAACTTTAGATTTTTGGGAGAATTTTATACAAATAATACAATTTTCAAGATTCCTCAGAAAAGCTATGCAAACTATTACGAGGAGACCTTGACCTTGGGGCAGATCTAGGACAAGGTAGCTGAATCAAATTCAGGATATTTCCTTAGAGCGCCTTGGGATTTGATAAAAAAGATTTTTTTTTTTTTAAAGATGTTTTGTAAAAATTTTTGTAGTTTTTTTTGTAAAAAATATTTTGGGCCTTTCAAACACTACGCAAAAGTAGAAGAAAAACTATATACCAAATTAACTGATAATTCTTACCTGAGTATTTAGAATTCGCTGGACCGTTTTCTTCTAGGACGTCTGATATTCCCCAGAAATTATTTTCTGTTCAGTGTCCCTTTGAAGGTTTTCTTTTCTTTGCAAAAAAACAAATGATTATTAATTGAACAATACACATTTACTTTTTGGTAATGTTTATGTCAAATAGTAAATATTTAAAATATTAAAATCAAACTTTTAACCAAAAGCAAATTATATAAATATTCTTGTAGTTGTAGTTTTTATAAAAAAAGGCACTAATATCAACCAAAATAAAAATTATGTATTGAAGGAAAAAACTTTCAATTTTTTGTAATAAAAAAAAATAATAAAATAATTAAAATTTATTTCAGGTTCCACCCTTTTTGCAATTAGTAGCCCCTACAATGGTGGAAAGAGAGAGAGGGAGAGCTATGAAAGTTTTTTCAGTGGCTCATATCGAAAATTTAACACTCAATATTTCTCTAAACACAGTCTCCATAAATTAATTTTTGATTTTTTCAGATATTTTGGAAATAATCAATGACTTTGATGGACACTATTTTGCAAAAATTGTCGCACTACTGAAAAATCTCACAAAAATTATTAACAATATTTGTGTATTTTGTAACGGGAAACTACTCTTTAAATGCGCCGGTGAATTCTCTACACGACCGGCACTTTGGCATAAACATTTCACACGAGGAAACTAAAGAAAACTCACCAAATACGCACAATGAATTATCAACTTATTTTTTCTCCACACTTTTGTCACTCACTCAAGGCACCATTTACTAAACACAATTCGCCAGACATTTGACAATTTGCCCACTGCGCCACACAACGGTGGCGAAAAGAAAATTCTCTTCTTCGGCAATTCGATGAGTTTAATCGGAAGTTATCGTTTGGTTATTTTAAGGTTATTTCGCAAAGTTATTTGTAAGTATATTTCAATGCTCCATTACTCCCTCACAACCAAGTTTTGGGTATTCGGACAACGTTTTTACAACTCCATTTTACATTTTGCGAAGTTATCAAACGGTTATTCAACAGTTAAGTAACTAAGGTGTGCTGCTTGGGATGTCACTGATTACTGTGGAGCTGATTAATGTACCCCTAAAATTTAGTTATGTGCGATACTGAAACATTTTACATGTTTTTCACTGATAACTTGTTCCCAAATTACGTTTATCCCTGCTAGACCCTTCTTGAAAGAAGAAAAGTGTGAAATCCTCTTTTTTTTTATTAAATGATCATATTTTTAGTATATTCCCTCTGTGAACGGATCAAAAGAAAAACCTCAAGAGGATGTTTAGTAAAAGAATGTCACAGATTTTTGCTTTAGACTGAATATGGAAATTTGGCTTGCACTCACTACATCACCACGGAACTATGCCCTCTTTAATTCTCGGGCAAAAATATGTCCTAGTTATTGTTATTAAAATTTTATTTACACCTTTTACACCTTGCACTGAAGAACATCGAAAACTTTATTTGAGTTGCAATTTAGAAATTTCTGTGTACCCGCCACACCGTTTGGAAAATACTTTAGGCAATCGTAAATGTTTTGTTCTGAGATATGAATCGATTTTATTTGCGAAACATGTTATCAGGGTAATGCATAGTCTCTTAAAATTCAATTATCTGCGGTGTTGAATCATCTCACGCCTTTTCAATGATAACTCGTTGCTAGATTGATATGCATTTCTGAGAGACTGTCTCATATAAAATAGAAGATGAAGATCTTTTCTTTTGAATAAAATCTTAGCATACTCTTCAGATAAAATTAAGATGGTGGATGTTTAATAAAAATTGAAGCTATTAGGTGAGATTCTTAACAATCTCACCTACTATAATCCTAACAAAATTTCATGTCCTCCGATCGCGCTCAAACTTGGCCAAAATGTGTTTCGCCACTTCCTGATCACGAATATATGGGGGGCTAAGTTACGTTCCCGGCCGGCCGGCCGTCCGGCCGCTCTTTGGAGCTTAATAGCTCCTAAACTAAAAAAGATATCGACTTGCGGTTTTCGGCAAAGGTTATATATCGTATGAAAATTGCAACATGGTGCATTGACCCCCCACCCCCCACCCCTCCTTCCGCCATTTTGAATACCCCCCTTTTTTTGTTCTCTCAATAGCTCCGCCCCTATGGCATCGAGCGGGCTCAAATTTTAGTATGTTATAGCTGGGCCTTAGAGCTTTCCATCAATACCAAACTTAAGGTCCCCCGACCCCCCTGACCCGAGCTATAAGGGTCCAAAAAATTTTTCTTAAAATGGCCATAACTCCGGTTCTAATTGTCAGAATTTAAAAAATGAGGGCTTTTTGGAAAGCTCTCGTGAAATGCCACTTCCTCTTCTAACATCGCAAGTTCATAAAACCACCGCTAGGGGTGCTATTATTAAAAAGAAAATTTTTAAATCTTAAAAGTTAAATAACTCAAAAATTCCTTATGCAATCGGGCTGAAAATTTAGTATGTTTTAGCCGTTGATTATACCTATCAAACAAAAAAAAACCTTAAGTCGATCCATAAACCCTGACCCGAGCTATAAGGGGTCAAAGTTCGAACATTGACCGGCCTCTATCTCCGGTTCTAATTAACATAGCGACATAAATTTTACCTTTTTGGTTTCGTCTCGATGAGCACTTTCAGATGGAAGTTCAAAAAGTCACCACAGGTGGCGCTGCGATAGCGTCAAAATTCATCGAATTTCAAAATCATTTTTCTCAAAAACGGCATTGTGCAAGTTAATCAAATTTTAGTATGTTGTAGTCCAGTCTAGGACGTTTCCAAAATGGTGTGTATGTGCGCTGTATTTTCAATAGAACCGGAGATATGAGGGGTCAAAGTTCACGAAATTCAAAAAATCATATCTCCGGTTCTATGTGACCGATTTTGATGAATGAGGGCTTAAACGAAAGATCTCACCAAATGCTACAGCTTTCTAGAATATTTGAACTTCGTGGGACCAACACCAGGGGCGCCACAGTCGAAAAACCAATTTCAATATCACATAACCTCAATTATCTCGACTGTCGCTGAACCGATTTTGATGATTACTTCGACATAATTGTAGAGCACATTTATCTCTACATTTCGTCCATACATCATTTTCCGCTCAGACTACGCTATCACTCCGATTTTGCCGTTTAAGTGTGAAAAAATTGATTTTTCCAATAATAACGCTTTGAAATCACTCAGATGCCAATTTGACTGCCTCTACTCCACCAAGACACTTAAAATAGGGTTTTAAATGGAAAGTCCCACAGAATACAACAATTCTTTGATATAGTTGAAGTTCAACAAATGACTACTTGGGGCACCCTGGATGAAAAAACGAGTTAAGAAACAAAAAACCTCGCTTATCTTGGCTTCTGAGTAATCGATGAGATCATGTTCTACGGGAAAATTATAGAGAACATTCTGGTCTACATTTCACCCATATAACACTTTTCTGTCAGTTCATCCAAATCCTTGAAATTTTGGTTTAAATACAAAATTTGTATAATTTCACGAATTTTATTCAAGATAACTGAATGGCGTCTCCCAACTTCAGCTCTAAATCGAATTTGCATGCACTCCGAGTTAGCTCACGTTAAGAATCTCACCTACATAAGCCGGTTAGGATTATCTGTCCCTTTCTCTTTTACTCTGTTAATATTTTGCAGATTTTACACGTTGACTCAAACAAATTAAATGTGTTTCAGATAGAATGCAAAACCTCGAAGTATATCAGAATGATAAGTCAGTTGTTTTTTAGGAAAAAAGTTCCCCAAAAGTTTATTGTCTCTATGGAAAAACGTATGGAAAAGTGAATTTTTTGTACCCCCCACTGTAAAAATGCTTTTTCTTCAAATGAAATAGTGAATATGGACCAGTTACTTAAGAGATGCATGGTCTTCTGTAACTCGGCCGCTTGTGATACTAAATCACTTCATGCCTTTTTCATGGACTATTTTTTATCATTTTGATAACCTTTTTGTGAGAAATCTTAGAAAATTAAAACTGAATGCGTCTTCTTTAATAAAAGACTACTTGGTATGATGGCCTTAGTCAACGAACACCAAAAGAGAATTTTTAAGAGATACTCACTAAAAGAAAGTCACAGACCTGAGTTTTCATTCATAATCTGTAGTGATACACCCTGTATCACCCAAATAATATTTTATAAATTGTTGGCGCCATAATGAGATGCGCGCCAAATGTATCATCCCCACCAGTGCGCATCGGAGTAGCTTCGTTAAGTCATTTTGTCCCGTTTCCCGGGTCTCTTAAAATAAGATTTTTTCACTCTCAAATAAAAAGTCAACCACATTTTGCACCAAATAAAATTTATCTGCTCAACTTTGTGAATTTTCATTTAAATTAATAAAATAAATAGTCAACAATTAGTCTGATTCATTTGTGAAGTGGTTAGTGATAAGAGGAAAGTTGGAAGTGAGTTGGTAACTCCAAGAAAGGACAATTTTCCCCGTGCAAAGACTCTCCTACGTAGTCAGAATACTGCAAGTTGTTGATTGCTGCAAATTCATACTCCCGGATTTCCCCCAAACCAGCAAACTCAAGACACAAGGATAACCGCTTGATCCTCCGGCCAGGATAGAAGTCATTTAGGATAATAAATTGTGTCTATTTGTTGTTACAGGTGATTATTTCCTGATACTTCCACCTGCAGGCTGATCACTAATGCAAATTTGTGTCACATTTTCAATTTAAGGTGATTATTTCCTGATACTTCCACCTGCAGGCTGATCACTAATGCAAATTTGTGTCACATTTTCAATTTAAGGTCAGTAAAGGCTCCATTGACCAAACATAAATTAAGCAATTTGTAATTTCTTAGAGTAAGCAAAATTTGTAAAGTAGAATTATGTCGAATATTGTAGTTCAGTTCCAATAAAGCACTCAGCTAAAGAAGTCGTGTCTCTTCACTGGTGTCAGAAGTGGTGGCTTCTGATCAATTATGATCAGAAGTGGCGAAAAAAGTGAAAATGTAAATGTAAAATAATCGAACTAGCTGGCACCTTCGCGAGAAAGTAGTGAAAATTGACTAGAAGAAGAATAGTGTCTCATCCAGAGCCATTGGATAGTGAAAATTCTTCTATCACTCTGGAGTAGCAAGTATCACACGAAGGTGAAGCAAATCAGCTAGAAGCAGAAAGCCCAGGAGAAAGCAAACTCCCGGAATTCACGGAGAAGAGTGCTGTTTTTCAAAGAAGCACAAAAACATTGCGGTCACCAGGAAAACAGCCCTCAGATAGACAATCTGAAAGTGAAGAAACTACAAATCCTGCTACGCCCTGCAATAATCAAGATATCGACTGGAACTCATCAGTTGCTGGACTATCCGGTGCTAGGCGAATAAAATCGTCTTCAACTGCTCCTGAGGAGAAATTCAGTACGCCACTGAGACCACCTCATTTATCTCTCGGTGTAACACCGATAATCGAGGACATCTTGAGCCTGCCTGTGGCTTCAGCATCTGCAACACCTACACCATCGGCATCATTAATCAGCAGCGGATTACAGCTACGACGAACTCCCAACAGTCTTCAGTATCAACTCATCGACTCCGTCACCAGCTACAACAATAAGTACAAGCAGACGATCCCATTCATCTCCAGCATTTCCAACGGAAAGGACAACAATGGCGCTTGTACCATTCGCTGAGATCTACAGGGATATTCCTCAATGTTGTGGTGAGCCCATTATCGTTTCACATTTCATATCAATTTGTGATGGATTGTACAAAGATTTTATTGCAAACCAAACACCTTCCAAAGATCGCGAATTTGTGAGATTATTGATCATGAAACTCAGTCCTGAAGTTCACAGTAATTTTCAAGGGCAAAATATTACAACTTATCAGGTATTTAGATCAGCCCTTTTATCCGCGGTAACTCCAGAGATATCTCTGATTGATGCACTGACAGCAATACAGAGACTATCTATTAATCAGAATGAATCATTGAAGGCATTTGGGAAGAGGCTGGAGGATGCTCTCCAAACTTTAAACAATTCTTACGCGTCTCAATTAGGTGGATCTCTTCCTCAATCCCACTTCTGACACCAGTGAAGAGACACGACTTCTTTAGCTGAGTGCTTTATTGGAACTCAACTACAATATTCGACATAATTCTACTTTACAAATTTTGCTTACTCTAAGAAATTACAAATTGCTTAATTTATAAAATATTATTTGGGTGAGAGGTGGGGTAGAGAGTAAGAGACACGACTTCTTTAGCTGAGTGCTTTATTGGAACTGATTACATTATTTGGCATAATTCTACTTTACAAATTTTGCTTACTCTAAGAAATTACAAATTGCTTAATTTATAAAATATTATTTAGGTGATACAGGGTGTATCACTACATGCCTTTCCCCTTATGAAGGTGTGTGACACACCCGAAAATAATAAGGATAATATGGATTTAAATATTATTATAATTTTGTTTTTGTCGTGAGACTTTACATTTTTTTTGATATTCTTTTACATACAAAGTAATTTTTTATTTATTTATTTTTTATAAAATAATAAAGTATTTAACTCATATTTTTTCATTTAAGTTTTATTTTTATAAATTTTTTTTACAATGTGTTTTTTTTTTTACTATTAATTAGCTCTGATTAGGTAATAATGTATTTAAGATTAACCCCATTAGTTTGTTTAACTTTTTTTTTACGATTTTATGATATATATATTTTATGATCAATCAAACACCTTTTTGTTAAGTAATAAGCAAGATCTTAAAATTGTCCTTTTTAGTGTATTGTTATGCTTCTTCGATAATTAGATGAATTGGTTAAAATTGGATCGCGATTTTCATCTGTATCGCTTACATTATGAATCGAATCAGGCAATTGGGGTAGGTTAAGGGTACGGTTGTAGAGTGCAAGGTCGGCAAAGTCACATTTGCATTGTTTTCGATCGAACAGAGTCGCCTATGGAGGATGCATTCTTTTAAAATTTTGAATCTCTTCATCTTGACCTTTCTTTTCTAAAGCGCGAGATTGTTCCTGTATTTTAGCGTATGGGTGACTTTCAATTTTTTGGAGAAATTTGAAATTATTATTTACTTTTTATTTGTCGATTATATTTTGCTGATATAAAATTATACTTTCTGGGTTACCAATTTTTCTTTCTTTGTCCAGAAAAGTTTGCTTAGATGGCAGAATTTTATTTAAAGGTGATTGAAACTTATTAGGTATTTCATAATTTGGGCGTGAGCAAATTTTTTGTGGAATGGTTTGTGTGTTCATCAGATTCTCAATTGGGTCAGACTTTTTATTTACGCAATTTTCACTATTTTTGCTTGATTTGATGCATTTTGCTACATCAGAGAAATTATGGACTTTCGACGTGACCTGATTAATTTGTGGGCTATTTCGTAAAATTTCTGGGACGTCACCAGAAGGATATAATTCATCATCCGTTGGACTATCCTCACCGATTATAGAAGGTTGTGCCTGAGGAGGTACCGGTGTATCGATCATTTGATCATTAATATCGAGAGAGAAAAAGTCGATAAACGGAATTGATAATTTAAATGCATTGAAAAAGATGCGTTGATCTTTAATGTAAATGATTGCATCCCACAAGTGGAATAAGTCGCGTCCGATTATCCCATCGAAGGGGAAATTGTTTTCTGGTAAAATGTGAAATTTGGCACTAATAGGCATGTCTTGAGGAGATGAGAATCCTATTTTTGTAGTTATGGTGCCCAATGTTAGGCATTTCCCATGCGTAATCCCTCCGATTACGTGTCTTTCCGAAATTCGAACAGGAGTGTCACGGTGTAGCGATATTACTTTCAAGAAAGACATTGACGCTCCGTTATCTATCAATAAAGATAATTTGGTGTTCGGATTTGCCGAACTATAAAATTGTACCACATGAGGGTTTGGAGGCTTGGAGATAAAATAATTTTGGACAATTATTATTGATTCTCGGCCGACGGTAGATCTTGCAAGTGACCCACCGACCGAATCTCGTTTTCCGAATCATTTTGGTAATACTCCTGATCGGTTGGGGAAGGTGTGGAATTATGTGAAGAATTATTAGTTTGATTAAATAAATCATTTGAAAATGAATTTGATATGATTTCCTCATCAATTGAATTGGAATTTGAATTATTTCGTGACCAATTACATTCATCTGGCCTGTTTTGCAGTAAATGATTAAAATTCAAATTATTAAAATGCTGACTTGAATTTGAGAAACTTGAATGGCTATCATCATTCTCTGTAGAGTTATTGGATAGACGACTTATTGCAAATAAAATTGCCGAAGATAAGTTAGAGAGTGGTTAGAGAGTCTTCACACCAGTGAAGAGACACGACTTGTTTAGCTGAGTGCTTTATTGGAACTCAACTACAATATTCGACATAATTCTACTTTACAAATTTTGCTTACTCTAAGAAATTACAAATTGCTTAATTTATAAAATATTATTTGGGTGATACAGGGTGTATCACTACACGCCTTTCCCCTTATGGAGGTGTGTGACACACCCGAAAATAATGAGGATAATATGAACAAAATTTAAGTGTTATTATTATTATTATTATTATTTTTTGTCATAAAAAGTTAACATTTTTGCTATTCTTTGCACATAAAAAGTAATAGTGTTTTTTTTCTCTTTTTTTTAGTAAAATAATAGAAACAAATAGAAATATTGAACACAAATTAAGTTTAAATTTAAAATTTTTTTTAAATTTTTTTTCAATGTTTTTTTTTTAAACTAAAAATTAGCTTTGATTAAGTAAAATAATTTATTTAAGATTGACCCCTTTAGTTTGTTTCACATTTTTTTTTTTTTTTTTTTTACAATTTTACGATATATATATATTATAATCAATCAAACACCTTTTTGTTAAGTAATAAGCAAGATCTTAGAATTGTCCTTGTTAATGTATTGTTATGCTTCTTCGGTAATTATATGAATTGCTTAAAATTGGATCGCGATTTCCATCTGTATCGCTTACATCATGAATCGAATCAGGCAATTGGGGTAGGTTAAGGGTACGGTTGTAGAGTGCAAGGTCGGCAAAGTTATATTTGTATTGTTCTCGATCGAACGGAGTGGCCTATGGAGGATGCATTCTTTTAAAATTTTGAATCTCTTCATCTTGACCTTTGTTTTCTAAAGCGCGAGATTGTTCCTGTATTTTATCGTTTGGGTGACTTTCAATTTTTTGAAGAAATTTGAAATTATTATTTACTTTTGATATGTCGATTATATTTTGCTGATATAGTGATATAGTGATATAGTGATCCATGCAGTAGGACTTACAAAATCATAGAACATCTGCTTCACCCTAACAACGGAAAAAACGTGAACAAAATAAGACATAAACGAGGTTGGTTTGATGTTGTGGGGGATGCTTCCAAGTTCTTGTTTGGAACGGCCACACAAGAAGACCTACACGAGATCAATCAAAAAGTCTCTATTATTCATAACGAAAATAGTTCAATTAAATCCCTTATGAAAATTCACACTTCACTTATTAATTCAACACTGACGGAAATCTCCGAGAATCATAGACAAATAATACAAACGCAGCAAAAGGTTAATGAAATAGTAAGCATAATGAATGAATTAAATAAAAAGGAAGAATACGAAAATTCTGCGGAAGTTTTAAGGCATCTTGAAGATGTTGTAGCCACAGATATTGAGAAAACACAGCACGATTTAGACCAGATACTTGTGGTGATCTATTCCGCTCTGGGAGGCAAATGCCACCCCCTTTTACTCCAACCCGACGACTTTGAAAAAGAAATTTCCAATTTGACGCCTAAACTACCAGAGATGACTTCTCTCCCACCTTTCACTATATCTGAACTATATTCTATTGCGAAAGTTTTTATCACGGGATCATTGACTAAAATCACTGCCCTTATAAAATTACCTTTATGTAAGGAACCGGAATATCATATTTTCCACATAATTCCATTGCCTTATACAATTGATAATTCTTCGTTTATTACACACATTCCACATCCTTATATTGCGGTGGATATGAAACGCGATACTTATGTACTTTTCAATGTCCAGCAATATGAGAAATGTGTTAAGATCCGAAATTTTCCCATATGCTCTTCGAACATTCTACGTACCTCTACAGTTAAGTCTTGTGAATTTTCTATTATTAAATCTCTTTCGGACGTATGTAAAATTATAAAAACTGATCTTGAAATTAATGCTTGGTTACATATCCAAGGTAATACATTCCTTTTCCTATTCTCTAAGAATAAGACTGTGCAACTGTATTGCCAAAACCAAAAAGAAACACAAGATATTCATCTACCTACTAGTGGATTAATTATTCTAAATTCAGGATGTAGAATCAACGACGAAGGAATTCATGCTTTCTCGAAATTATCTATAAATTCACCTACCGAATTTAACCCCTTAGAAGCGTTAGAAAAAATTGGGAAAGTAAAATCCATTGAATATTTTAATCGTACCCTTACAAAAATTCAACCCTTGACAATCACTTCTAGTGTTCATGATAGACATATGCAGTCACTATTACATTGTACCGAATTAATCAACAATTTACAGGACAAAGACTCGTCAACCCCAACCGAACAATATATCATTAACAATATTGGCGGATTTATTTCGTTCGTTATTATCCTATTGCTCTGCACTGTCGTTAACTTCAAATATCTTAGAAAACGCGTCCCGGCAAACGATGCCATTCAACCGAATACTAATATTAATATTGGCCTGCCGACCTTGCACTCTACAACCATACCCTTGAACCTTCCCCAATTGCCTGCTTCGATTCATGATGTAAGCGATACAGATGAAAATCGCGAACAAATTTTAACCAATCCACATCGAAGAAGCATAACCATCCATTAATAAGGACAATTTAAGATCTTGCTATTAATTAACAAAAAAAGGTGTTTGATCATAATGTAGATCATAAAAATGCAAAAAAAACAAAAAAATGTGAAACAAACTAATGGGGTCAATCTTAGATACATTATTTTACTTAATCAAAGCTAATTTTTAGTTTAAAAAAAAATCATTGAAAAAAAAATTAAAAAAAAATTAAATTTAAACTTAATTTGTGTTCAATATTTCTATTTGTTTCTATTATTTTACTAAAAAAAAGAGAAAAAAAAACACTATTACTTTTTATGTGCAAAGAATAGCAAAAATGTTAACTTTTTATGACAAAAAATAATAATAATAATAATAATAACACTTAAATTTTGTTCATATTATCCTCATTATTTTCGGGTGTGTCACACACCTCCATAAGGGGAAAGGCGTGTAGTGATACACCCTGTATCACCCAAATAATATTTTATAAATTAAGCAATTTGTAATTTCTTAAAGTAAGCAAAATTTGTAAAGTAGAATTATGTCGAATATTGTAGTTCAGTTCCAATAAAACACTCAGCTAAAGAAGTCGTGTCTCTTCAAATCAACATTTTCAACCGCTTATCCCTATTAGGGTCGCGTTCCCATAACATCCAGTTTAGCAACCTACACTTGTTGATCCTCCACCACTTCAGGAATAAGTTCAGGTTCAATCCCAAGGCGCTCCAAGGCAAGATTCTGAATTTGACTCAGCCACCTTGTCCTCGGTCTCCCTCGAGGTCGACGCCTCCTCACAATTGCTTGCCTAGCTTTTTTGGGGTATCTTTTGAGTTTTCATTGATTATGGGGATTTATCCTTGCACTCACTATCACTACAAATCATCTTTGAACTCTATCCACTTAAATTTTTGGAAAAAGAATCATCCTGGTATAAAGAGCGGGTAACAAGATTACCTAGAAGAACTATGGAAAACACATATCGGAGCAAACTCGATTTAAGTTCAATTTTTGTAATCGTTCCACCTACTCTTTAGAAAAATGATTTACATGCCATTTTCCTAGACTTTCCTCTGAGATATTAAAAAAAAGTGTATATGCAGCAGAGTGACATGTCCAAACAAGTTTTATCGGATATGAAACAAAGATTTTGCACACTTTGCATTTATCTTGGGAAATTTCGTTGATGTGATCAAAAGATCTTCGAAATCTCAGAGTAATACCGTTTTATAAGAATTTTATCAACTTAAAAACTTTTATTTTTGGCAGAGATTTAACGTCAAGTAGAAGTGTCGGTGAAAAGGAGGAAGAAAAACAACATTTATCGCGATAGGTTTTTCTCCAGAGATCTTTTCACCGAATGTTGAGTTATGTGCCGTAAGCTACTGGGGTGGAATAGCTGCTGTAGAATTTAACCAAAAAGACATGGTCGTCTTCTGTGAAAACGGACCAACTTTAAGAAAATTGTTGAATGACAAGATGAAAAAGATGATGCCAATATGAATGCTAAACCTTCAACTTGATGATTGTGTAAAAACCAGTAATCAATATGCCGTGAAAAAAAAATATTTTCAGAGGTATACCGAAGTAAATTTAGGAGTACTAAGACTGAAAAATTCTTATTTCTCAACCAATAATGCATTTAAATCATCGATAAACTATTGTCGCATTTTTCATGAAATTCCATTTATAGCAAGTAAGTCAATAATTTGTAAGACATCAATTTTTTTTATTTTTCCCCTTTTTGACTTTACCTCTTACCTGTGTATAAAATTATTCTTCTCGACTCTGTCATAAAATTAACTTTGCTTTCCTGACTCTTGCAGAAAACGCATTTTCTTCTTTTTAAACAATTTTATTTCCTCTTAATCATGGCTAATTTTCATATGTATTGACAACTCATTAAGATATTAGCTTTGCATTCAATTCTCTCTCTATTACGAAAAGTATATTCTTGTCGTCTCAACGTATGGTTCTCGACATAAGGGACAGTTCCTTGTTTTTGAAGCACATTCTTGACATGCAGCAACGTGCCCACACGGAATAAAGGCGGTGTTGTATTCATTGTTATAGCAGATTTTGCAAATTTTATTTGGTTGCTCTGCAATGTCATATTCTGCTTCTTCTATACCAGAATCCAAGGTATGATCACCAAAGAATATCTCAAACAAATTGTCAAGTGTATCCTCGTCATTGGTGTTGAAAAATTTTAGTATCAAATGCTTTTTCTCCAAAATACTCATTTCTTTTCCGCTTTTCACTTTTCTGAATATTTTTTCCACCACACCCTTACGTAAAGTCTCATTGTTGCTTACATGAAGAAGCTCGATCATCGCGCCAATTGATCTTTTATGCAAAATTAAAATTATTATTATTATTATTATTATTATTATTATTATTATTATTATTATTATTATTATTATTATTATTATTATTATTATTATTATTATTATTATTATTATTATTATTATTATTATTATTATTATTATTATTATTATTATTATTATTATTATTATTATTATTATTATTATTATTATTATTATTATTATTATTATTATTTATTTTAATCAAAGCTGATAGGTTCCGCCCCTCTTACATAGTTTGATTAGAGGAATAAAAATAAAGTTACAAGCAAAGACATAAAATAATAGGCAAAAAAAAATCAGAAATCCAAGATTAGCCCTACTCGATCTGGTAGAATCTAGCAATGCCAGCCAGTGAGGATCTGGCATGCAAGGGAAGGGAGTTGAACAAGACAACTCCGTCAACAAAAATTGTTCGCGATAGCTGGTTAGAGTGAGCTCTCGGCACCAAGAGTCCCCGCACCCTGGCCGAGGCCCCAGGAATCAGAATTGAGGCCAAGTAACGCGGCCCTCCTGAAATAATCAAGCGAAAGAGAAATGAAACCGCTCTCTGACGGAGGAGTGATGGGAGATCACAACCCACCAAAATATTACGATGCCTAGAGATATGATCACGAGCGCGCAGCCCACAAACATATCTAACGCAGTTATTGAAGGTCACTGTCAAGCGTCTTAGTGTCTCACAGTCAGAATAGCTCTGCACCATAAGTTATCACTGGTATGAGGAGTGACCTATCAAGGAGTAAGCGAATATTAAATGGCGTAATCTCGCGAAAACGCCGAAGCGTACGGAGAGTGCAATAAATCCTCTGGTTGATGTGAGACACGTGATCAGACCAGGTGAACGATGAATTAAAAATAACACCCAGATTGCGAGCACGCTCAACAAACGGGATAGGCTGCCCATAGATAGTGAGAGGGGCCGGGGGAGCCGCTAACGGCTTTTTGGATATCAAAATAGCCTGGGACTTCTTAGGGTTTAGAGCCAGTCCATTCAATGAAGCCCAATTCCCTACACAGAATAAATTGTCGTTCACCCGAGAGAACACAGCCTGAACATCGGAAGGGTCTCCAGAGGTATATATTTGCATATCATCTGCATAGAGGTGATACGAGCAGTCAAATAAGACTGACGGAAGGTCATTTATAAATAGGGAAAAAAGAAGTGGGCCAAGTAAAGAACCTTGAGCCACACCACTACGTAGATTTGCAGGTTCAGAAAGTTTATTTCCAATCTTGACTCTCTGAGAGCGACCCTCAAGATATGATTTGATCAAGTGAACAGCAGAAGATGAGAAATTAAAAAGTCTATAAAGTTTGTAGCAGAGTAAATCATGAGGAATGCTATCAAAAGCCTTGAAAAAATCAAGAAGTAGTAACACAACAAATTTGCGATTGTCAAGTGATAACGCTATATCATACTGTACCCTGAGTAGAGCACTAGTAGTGCTATGACCACTACGAAATCCTGACTGAAGATCAACAAGTAGTCTCTCAGAGTTTAGGTATGCCGTGAGTTGCTCAAGGAGCAGAGCTTCAAGCACCTTAGAAAGTACGGGTAGGAGGCTGATTGGCCTGAAATCCGAGGGACCAACTGGGTTACTAACCTTCGGGATAGGTATAACTAAAGCTGATTTCCACATGGTAGGAAAAGAAGAGGAAGCAATTATAAAATTAAAGGTATCAGTCAATACAGGAAGTATGACAGGAAGGATCACTCTAACAAACGCTAAGGAGACCTCATCATCCCCCTGAGCGTCAGATTTAACACGTGCAATGGGGAAAATGACGTCATCAGCCGACACACTTCCGAAGCTAAAGCCATCCCAGGGCCCGAGAGGCATAGGTGGACAGCTCACAGAGGTGGCCGCAGTGCCCGATGTGCTGAAGAACTTATTAAGCTCATCAACACTAGGGCCGGGCACGTCAGCTGAACGCCGTAACGGACGTAATCCAAGCCTCCTTATATTACTCCAGAGAATATTAGAAGGAAGGCTGGCATCTAAGGACCGTAAGTAGTAGGATTTCTTTGCGCGGCGAATCATAGTAACAACACTGTTACGAAGTTGAACGAATGTTAAGCGATCCACGTGAAGACCACTACGCTTTCATCTTCTGTAGGCAGCATCACGCCGCTTCAGCTTCTTTAAAATTGGCAAAGTCAACCACGGGGTTGCAATGCTTTTGACAATCACGCGCTTCCTAGGGACAATATCATCGAAGAGATTGTTAATTTTTTGAGTAAGAAGATCGACTCGATCAGACGCATTAGGCAACAAGGATACCTCAGATCATAGGACTGACATAGCAGCTTCCTGAGCATGGTGCGGACTGCATCGAGACAAGTCTGGGATAAGTTTTGTCTCCTTTCTCGGCCGCGGAAGTCGAAAATTATACAAAGCAAATATAAGATCGTGATCTGAGATTTGCGGGCAGGTTTTTTGGCCAAATCGTAGCAACTTAGACAAATCATCCACGGGAAGAACAATAATGTCAAGCAGCGATTGAAGTCTGGTGGGATTAAGTGGAAGATAAGTTAGGGAACGGGACTCAAGCTCAACCCGCAAGCTTTTACTCAGAAGAGAGTCAGCAGTTAGGTTAATATTAAAATCTCCAAGAATAATGAAATTATCGTAGGAGGTGGCGAGATCCAGAAATCTTTCGACGGGTCTGCAGCTAGAAACTGGTTGCGGGAAATAGCAACAGAACACAAGTAAATGACTTTGGGGCAAACTGATTCTGACCCCAATGAATTCAAAGGATTCATCACAATCAGAGCAACAAAGAACCGCGCCGAGGCTTCGGTGGATATAAATTCCCACCCCACCACCGCGACGGCCATCCCTGTCACGCCGGAAAAAACGGAAGCCCGAGATACTCACGGCTTCATCGGAATCGGTAGAGTCCAGCCAGGATTCGGAGACACACAGGATACTCGGAGAAATCTCTCGAACCAGCAAACGTAATTCGTCAATATGTCGTCTCACACTCCGAGCGTTAATATGAGCGACTAAGAAAGAATATTTCGGATTACTGCAGATTTGATCAAAGCTGAAGGCTTTAGGTGCAGTAACCCGAGCCTCAGAGATGCTACCAGACAAGTCAGAATCAAAAAAGGAAGAGTCAAGAGTATAGTCATCAATTACATAGATTGATTCATTAGAAAGAGCAAATGAGTGAGCGGACCGTAGAGAACCATCCCGTGAAAAGCCGCATCGAAGACGAAGAGTTGGTCAGCGACAAGCATGAGCGTACTGCAGTAGATTCATTAGTTTCCGGAGACAGCCGGTGTCCGAAAAAGCCACTCCTTCACTCCAGCCCCAGGAGGCCAGAACTCGGAATTCAGCAGACACTCCAGCGACTTACGCGGGATAGTCACCCTGAATGAGTTGTAAGTAACTGCAGGAATATTGCGCGGAGGACGGAGATGCATAACCGTAGCGTCATGACCAAGCGATGACAAACACTCTTTTAACCGATCAGCAGTGACATCCAGGGCCAGCCTTGTCACAAATCACCACCAAATCATCTCTGAAAGGATTCTGTCAGCCGAGGAAGTTCCATGTCAAAGGTAATCTAGCAGAAGTTAGTCTCATCAATTATGCTGCAGCATTCAAAATTTTGTAGCTGTTATATCCTGTTGAAGTAAATATCAGAATATTTTAGAGACTCCTTCAAGAGTTGTGTTGCGTTTGAAGACGGAAAGACAATGGATATATTATTTTTAACATAATAAAATATTGTGTAATAAATTATTAAATCAAAGGACAAATAATATATGGAAGTGACAAAAAAAATAGTTGAGCCTGATCGGGTCTGAGTAACTGACGATTAGGGACCGCAGCGAGTGGGCACGATCCAGACGTGCCAACAATAAGAGGTCGCTTTCTGTTTTCTATACGGTTTGCAAGTTTAGAGTGTTTGGAGGGTTTACGGTTTTGCCGAGAATTTCCATTGCCTCCATCGCGGGGAACACCACCAACGGCCACGTCCCCATCAGCGGCTCCGCCCTCAACAACTACGCCGCCATCAGACCGGCCGGCGAACAGCTTTCCAATAGCATTCGGTACTTCCGACCGAGTGTCCCTGGATGTACCCGGAAACCCCGGCACATCAGATGGAGTACCCCTTAGGGCAGAGGAATTCATTGCATCCCGAAATGACACATCGCCCGAGATTTTGCTGATAGAGTGCCTATCAATAAGTACCTCAAGTCGCCGCGCAGGGTCCTCCCCATGACAAGACCCCGAGCCCTCCAGGCGCAGAAGCCCAGCTTCTAGAGTAGCTACTCTATGATACAAGGCAGAATTCTCCGCGAGCAATCCAGCAATAGTGCGTTTGTGCGCAAGCTCAGCATAGCCCAGCTGAATAGTGCGCTCACACAGCTCAGCACTGGTACTTTCCAGGGAGGAGATCCTTATGGTCATTGCTTCTACCATATTCACAAGACCCTCAATAGATCGAGGGCCACCCAGAGAGGTTGATCGTCTCTTGCCAGCCGAGCACCGTGAACACATCCAGTCCGCATCGCCACGGCTTACAGCAGCGACGGTCTCAGGAGAAAGTTCAGGAACGACACAATCAAAATGGAACCAGTATTGACAAGAACCCCGAGCACTGGACGCCCGGGTACCTGATAGGCGTTATTGCTGCATTACAGCCGCTACAAGCCGTGCGAGAAGATGGCATGCTGTGGGATCGCAGAGATCACACTGAAAAGCTTATAGCACACCAATAGATATCCAATCCAGTAATCCACTCAGGAAATAAAGAATTTTATAATAATTTTACAATTATTGTTGGGGCTTTACCTGAAATGGGTTTATCAGCTGGTGAAGAGGGGCCAAAAAAAGACGTGGTGGCCACTTCAAGTTTTACGCTGCTTGTTCAGCGCCTTCCAACACCTTTGGCCGTCACAGCGGCGGTAGTTTATAAAACAAATCACTTTTAACTGATTAATAGACTTTATTTGCCTTAAGGGCTTTATTTTATTCTTTAAATTCACAAATAATCGGACCACGATGTTCGCGAGATGCTTACTCTTTGAAGGCTGAGCGGAAAGTGAAAAAAGTGGGATAGACAACGTTTAGAAGAGTGCAAATTGCACAATGACATGCAGCATATGCTGCATTGAAAGTCTCCAAAATAAATTAGGGTTCAAATAAATTAAAAAAGACAATTCATGCATAAAATGCATGAACATCCTCCGCGTCGCGAACATCGCGTATACAATATAAGTGTGCTCTCTCAATTGATTTAAAAATGAAAAGAAGCTACGTTACGTTAATTATTTCATTAGAAAAGAAAAAGAAAATTCAGGATAGAAATTCCCCTTTATGAAAAACTAAATTCAAATGAAATAAATTATTCTTATGAAATTTAAACTGAAATTTTAATTATTTAACTGAAAAGAAAAATAGGGGATCTCTGATCAACGATCAAATCTGAAACAAGACCTCAAGCCATGAAATTTTCATTAATCATACCCGAAATTTACTAGGATTGCCAATACAAAGGGATCTGAAACCGTTTGAATTGAACATTTTTCGTGAATGATTAGAAATCACCCTCTGAGTCTCCACCAGTCTCTGATCCACCAACTGGCAAACGGACTACCTTAGTAATTGGTCGTGTGAATTCACCCCTGGCCGTTTTAATTTTAAGCACCCTGACTTTCCCATCCATGCCAGGAAAGGTTTGGACAACGACTCCAAGGGGCCAATGAGTGGAAGGCATTAATTTCTCCACGAAGAGAACAACTTCACCTATCTCAATATTAGGACGTGAGAGAAACCACTTGTTTCGTGTTTGGAGGGTGTGAAGATATTCCTTTTTCCACCTTTAGGAGAAATGTTGGACCAAACGCTGGCAAAATTGCCACCTATCAAGTCGATTGACATTGATCATTGTAACGTCGGGATCCGGGAGTTGTGTGAGAGCTGATCCCACAAGAAAATGTCCCGGTGTCAGGATTGTAGGGTCGTTGGTGTCTTCAGAGAGAGGGACGAGAGGTCGACTATTTAGTACAGCCTCAATTTGCTGCAAAAGGGTAGTCATTTCCTCAAAATTCAATTGAGCGTTCCTCAAGACTCGCTTCAAATGCGACTTGCAAGAGCGCACTGCGGCTTCACACAAACCATTATGGTGTGGACCACGAGGGGGTTGGAAAGACCATTCTATTCCCTTTGCACTGAGGAATGGGTACAAAGTCTGCTTAAGTTGATCGCTGTCGAACAAAACTCGCAATTCCCTATCAGCCCCCACAAACGTGGTCCCATTGTCAGAAAAGAATTTGGCGGGAATACCACGTCTGGAGACAAATCTTTTCAAACATACCATAAACGCATCAGTGGACAAAGAACTGACCAAATCCAAATGGGAAGCTTTTGTGGATAAACACACAAATACAGCGACATAGCATTTTCTGAATCTGCCCTTTCGCCCTTCCTCTTTTAACATTAAGGGACCAGCGAAGTCGCCCGTGGTATGGAAGGGTCGAATATTTGTGACTCGAGAAAGAGGCAAGTTACCCATTAGTTGGTCAGGAGTAGGTGGATTGACACGGATGCAGTTTATACACGACCGATAGATCTTCCTGGTGAGAACTCTACCTCCAAGTGGCCAGTACCTTTGGCGAATTGAAGCCAAAAGTAATTGGGGGCCTGCGTGCAATATGAGGAGATGCTCTCTACGAGCAATTTTTTCAGCCAAAGGACCCTTGGGAAGTATCATCGGATGTTTGGAGTCGAATGACTCAAAGGAATTATTCAAACGTCCACCGACTCTAAGAACACCATTAGAGTCAAGGAAAGGACGAAGTTTGCGAATTTGCTTCAGGTTTCTTTTGGAATCTAATGTTCCATTCATGACCGCAACTCTAACCTCATTCATGTGGACTTCTTGTTCCCATTTGACAAGGAGATGCTCCGCGATGCGAAGCTCTTTTATCGTAGGACGCCCAATTGGTAAATGAGGAGAGCCCCGTGTCATGCGAACCGAGCGAAATTTCGTCTTGAATCGAGGAATGACTCTAAAAAGAACGACAGCCAAAACAGCCCTCATTTTATCAAAGGAGCTGAAATTAGAAGATAGCTGTTCGTAAATTGAATCAACCTTCTTACGACCTTATTGGGGGAGGAAACGAGACATTGGCTCAGGCTGGCAGTTTCAAACCCAAACTCGGAGAAGGAGAAGGGTGAGGGCCAATAATACTGATCTTTAGTTAGCCACTCAGGGCCATTCCACCATTGCTCCGCGGTCATCAACTGCTCAGGTGTTGCTCCGCGTGAAACAATATCTGCAGGGTTCTCTGCCGTGGAAACATGACGCCACTGATTGGCAGAGGTAATCTTAAGAATCTTGGTCACACGATTTTTGACAAACACCTCGCGCTTGGCCTTGGGATTGTGGATTTGACACAAGACGACGCTTGCATCTGTCCAGAAAAAGCAATTATTGACCTGGAGAGATTGTGACACAGAATGTGCCAATTCAGCGCCAAGAAGAGCACCACATAGCTCTGCCTTTGGTATGGTCAAGGTGCGAATTGGAGGCTTCTCAGGGTCTCCCCTTTTAACTGGAGTGACGCGGGATTTTGCAGTGAGAAGACGGGATGTACGATTGTGGTTATCATCTTCACAAATCAATAAACATGCCGCTCCATAAGCGAGAAGACTAGCGTCACAAAAGGTGTGAATATCCCAGTGAGTGACCAATGAAAGAGTGGTAACACACCTGGGAATGGAAAGGTTCACAATGTATGGGAGAGAATCCAGAAAGTTTCTCCATGACCTTTGAGACTCAATGGGAATAACTGTGTCATAACCGACACTCAAATTCCACAATTCCTGCAGAATTAATTTGCCAACAGTGAGAATAGGACCGATTATTCCAAGAGGGTCAAAAATCCTCGCAATTACGGACATAACGATTCTCTTTGTAGTGGACTCTGCAGGGATGCTAGGGAGATTTAGTCTGAATCGAAAACTGTCAGACTTAGGATCCCATGAAATTCGAAGAGTCTTTACTGACTCAGAAGATGGGTCAGTAAAAGTAACCTCTGACTCCTCGATGTGAGGAAATCCTTGAATATTCGATCTCGTCTTCGACATTGTCATGCCAGCAAGTTGCATAATAGCAAATAATTGCTGCATGGTCTCCTTAGCCTCGTGAATTGTTGGGACTGAAAGTAGACAGTCATCCACATAAAAGTTGTATGTGAGGGCAGTGGCCGCTAGAGGGTAATTTAGACCCTCGTCTTCAGCCAATTGGGCCAACACCCGAGTCGCGAGGAATGGGGATGACGCGACGCCGAAGAAGACAGTTCGAAATCGGAAATGGTGGACGTGCTCGTCTGAGTTATCACGCCAAAGAAAGCGCTGGTAATCCTTGTGAGGCTCGTGGAAAAGAATTTGAAGATACATCTTCACCACATCAGAAATAATAGCAAACTGATGTTGCCGGAATCTCCAGAGAACCGATACCAAGAGGGGTTGAACCACAGGGCCGACCTTCAAACAATCGTTAAGACTGTATCCAGTTTCAGACTTGGCACTGGCATTGAATACAATGCGTACCTTCGTGGAAGCAGCATCTTTCTTGACCACACAATGATGTGGCAAATAAAATGAAGAGTTTTGCAACTCCTCACGAGGGACAGGTTCAATAATGCCTTGAGTGAGATAGTCCTGGAAGATTTGACTATATTGAGCCTTCAGCTCAGGATTTTTAACCAAACGTTTCTCAAGAGAAAAGAATTGCCGAAGAGAAGAACATTGGTTGCTCCCTAATTCAGGAAGATTCTCATTGAAAGGGAGATGCACAATATAACGTCCCTCTTCGGATCGGGAAGTGGTGGAAGCAAACAACTGCTCCACCTCATCATGCTCTGTTAGGGTTTTGGATTCGGTGGGAACCTGTTCAATCTCCCAAAAACTCTTAAGGGTTGAATCCAAATTCTCAACAGAGGACAAATTGCATGAAACCGTGTAGGAATTCAATGCAAGTGGTTGATCGAGTGAACCCACTACGATCCAACCAAGAGTTGTCTCTCGCAAAGAAGGCAAACCTTGACCCAAATTTATCGTGCCTCCGCGAATGATGTCCCAGAAAAGTGGTGCCCCAATGAGAATATCGATTGATCGAGAAACTTCCCATTGTGGGTCAGCCAATTGAAGATTCTGCGGAATTAGAATCGACGAAGGATTAATTTCGAAGTTGGGTTGGTTACTTGTAACCTTATTCATCACCACACAATCGAGCGGATAAACTTCATGTGAGTTTCCGTGAAGGGGCGATATGCGCAAAGAGACTGTGTGACTGGAGGATTGTTTTGTCACTCCTACTCCTTCGATTGTGAAATTAGTGGCGCTCAATTTGAGACGCAAATCTTGACACAATCGTTTTGTCACGAGATTCACTTGGGACCCCGCATCCAACAATGCACGGCAATAATGAGGATGATTGCTCGAGTCATAGACTTTCACCATGGCTGTGGCCAGCAAAACCCTACTATTCACCTGACCTATTTCACTAACACAATTGAAAGAAGATGTGTTAGAGGCGACTATCTCATGGGGATTAATCATAGAAAAGCCAGATTGTTGTGAAAAAGAGGGACTAGGCGCAGGCCCAGAAGGGTGACTTGACACGAGATTGTGGGTAATAGGATTCTCGTGAAGAAGCCTATTGTGTCTCTGATTACACTGCTGGCAAGATCTATAAGTACATGCATCAATGCTGTGTTTTTCAGAGAGACAATTTAGGCAGAAGCTTAAAGACCGTACAGCTTCAATTCTCTTTTGGATCGGCAGAGCAAGAAAGGATTTGCATCTATACAATCTGTGGGGGTGTTTTTTGCAAAAAGGGCAATTTGTCTCGTTAGAGACAACGTGACTTGAAATCTTATTTTTATCAAATTTAGATTTTTGATCATAAGCAGTTTTCTTACCCTGATTGCCTGAGGATTTAGAATTGACAAGAGCACACTGGTCTAACTCACGCCATCTGTTGATGAGGAACTCCTCGAATTGTGACCAGGTTGGGATATCATCAAATTTTTCTCGTGACCACAGTGACTTCGTCTCCGGATCCAACTTTGACAGCACATGCATGATCAGCCATGGATCCTTTTGGGTCACGGAGAGAGAATCCAAAGTCTGGATGACACTCGAAGATCCTGTCTGCAACTTCTTGATGGCAGCTGCTGAAGCAGTAGTCACAGCATTCTGCTTCATGAAAGCATCGATGTGAGCTGCCACCATGGAACGCTTGTTGTCGTATTGACGTCGAACAGCTGCCCATGCAGCCTCATAATTCTCCTCACAAATTGTAAGAGCACTTATCACTTGGGCCGCATCCCCTTTGAGGACTGATTTCAGATGTGTCATCTTCTGGGTGTTCGATAAATGTTTTCTAGAATGCACCACAGAGACAAAAACGTCGTGGAATGACCTCCACTCCAGGTAATCTCCGGAGAAATGTGGCACTTGAACTTTCTCCACATCCTCAGTACCTGAAGAGCCTTTTGTGAGCATCAGCAGCATCTCTTCGTTCTGTTTCTTCAGTAATTCCTCAATGGTGGATGAATTTGCTACCCGTTGTTTTTGTTGTTCTTCCACACTTGCCTGAAGCGCTCGAATTAATCCAGAAAAATCAGGCTGAACACTAGGAGCATAGGCTCCAGAAACATCAGCACTGTTATTGAGGGATTTGTTGAGCTTCACTTCAGCGATAAGCTCCGTAATGCTTGTCATTAATGAAAAACATTCATCTTTGACCACTTGCAAATCGGCCTCAAATTGTTTCTTTTCTGTCTCGGAGGCAGCCTGTTGGATGAGAGCGCGTGTCTGTTGAGTATATTTCTCCTCCACACGGTCGAGAGATTCTCGAATAATGTAGAGCTCCTTCAGAGCACCGTCTTCCTGTAGGGCGGCCGAATTGTCGAGGAATTTATCTAATCTTGTCCTCAAAGTCGACAATTGCCCTTTGTAGGCTGCTTGACTGCGTTGAAGATCAGGCATCATGTGCTTAATTGATTGCACGTTGTTGGCGGAAGTCACAAACTGGTATCCCGTTAGCAGCTGGACTGGTTTCTTCTACTTGGATCACGCCACTCGGTTGAGTGAAAAAGTATGGTTGCCCGATGAGATTGCGCAACCACGTTGTCCAAGTGAAATCCACGAGGTTTCCAATTCCAAGCCCGGGTACTCGAAGTACCAAAAAAAAGATGTTGGGGCTTTACCTGAAATGAGTTTATCATCCGGCTCGAAGGACCAAAAAAAGATGTTGGGGCTTTACCTGAAATGGGTTTATCAGCTGGTGAAGAGGGGCCAAAAAAAGACGTGGTGGCCACTTCAAGTTTTACGCTGCTTGTTCAGCGCCTTCCAACACCTTTGGCCGTCACAGCGGCGGTAGTTTATAAAACAAATCACTTTTAACTGATTAATAGACTTTATTTGCCTTAAGGGCTTTATTTTATTCTTTAAATTCACAAATAATCGGACCACGATGTTCGCGAGATGCTTACTCTTTGAAGGCTGAGCGGAAAGTGAAAAAAGTGGGATAGACAACGTTTAGAAGAGTGCAAATTGCACAATGACATGCAGCATATGCTGCATTGAAAGTCTCCAAAATAAATTAGGGTTCAAATAAATTAAAAAAGACTATTCATGCATAAAATGCATGAACAATTATTATAATTAGTATTGCGACCCCAGTTTTTCCGAGTGTAAAGATTCGCTGTGCCTTGAGAGTCAGTCAAAAAAAAACTCTTAATTTAAGAGTTGAGGCAGCTATTGACTGACAGATGGTGCTGACAGTTATCGCTTATGAATGGGGCCACCAAAGAAACACAGCAGGAGGCCACACGGAGGCACTTCTATGCACTTTGCTCACGACTACGCACCGCGGGTCAGCGACACTGTAGTATGTTGCTCAGACACAGTGGCACTCACGAACGATGAAAGATCTAGTCAGCGGAGGGGCACTCAGAGTATGCAGCGATCCCGCCCGAAAGTATCAACAAAGAGACAGCAAGGCAGCAGGGATTTATGCTGTATTTCAGGCCTGAGAAACCACGAATAAGGCGCTCCACATATAGTGAAATGTACCGTGGTACCCAGAAGCCAAAATGAATCTGCAATTTGGTCTTGGACAAAGAAAAATCCCCGTTTTAGAGAAATAAATACGGAGGTGATAAGATTGATAATTTGACAACTTGCCTGAACACTCAGAAAAAAATTAACTGTACCAAATCAGACTCTGATTTGTCTTTTGCAAAATGTTCTGCTAATTCTCTCAAGTTGTGAGTACTCATTGCGCTGTAGATTTCTTCTGAGTGATTGATTTTTCAAGATGCCCCGTGTTAAATAAATGCAAAATATTATGCCAAACATTTTTTTATTGAGAAAAAAGAGGGAGGGGATGCAAGAAACTTTTGAGGAAACAAAGCCTACCAATGATTGTATGAATACACAAAAAAAGGGACAGATAATCCTAACCGGCTTATGTAGGTGAGATTCTTAACGTGAGCTAACTCGGAGTGCATGCAAATTCGATTTGGAGCTGAAGTTGGGAGACGCCATTCAGTTATCTTGAATCAAATTCGTGAAATTATACAAATTTTGTATTTAAACCAAAATATCAAGGATTTGGATGAACTGACAGAAAAGTGTTATATGGGTGAAATGTAGACCAGAATGTTCTCTATAATTTTGCCGTAGAATTTGAACTCATCGATTACTCAGAAGCCAAGATAAGCGAGGTTTTTTGTTTCTTAACTCGTTTTTTCATCCAGAGTGCCCCAAGTAGTCATTTGTTGAACTTCAACTATATCAAAGAATTGTTGTATTTTGCGGGACTTTCCATTTTAACCCCTATTTTAAGTGTCTTGGTGGAGTAGAGGCAGTCAAATTGGCATCTGAGTGATTTCAAAGCGTTATTATGGGAAAAATCAATTTTTTTCACACTTAAACGGCAAAATCGGAGTGATAGCGTAGTCTGAGTGGAAAATGATGTATGGACGAAATGTAGAGATAAATGTGCTCTACAATTATGTCGAAGTAATCATCAAAATCGGTTTAGCGACAGTCGAGATAATTGAGGTTATGTGATATTGAAATTGGTTTTTCGACTGTGGCGCCCCTGGTGTTGGTCCCACGAAGTTCAAATATTCTAGAAAGTTGTAGCATTTGGTGAGATCTTTCGTTTAAGCCCTTATTCATTAAAATCGGTCACATAGAACCGGAGATATGATTTTTTGAATTTCGTGAACTTTGACCCCTCATATCTCCGGTTGTATTGAAACCACAGCGCGCATACGCACCATTTTGGAAACGTCCTAGACTATACTACAACATACTCAAATTTCATTAACTTGCACAATGCCGTTTTTGAGAAAAGTTACTTTGAGTTTCGATGAATTTTGATGCTATCACAGCGCCACCTATGGGGACTTTTTGAACTTCCATCTGAAAGTGCTCATCCAGACGAAACCAAAAAGGTAAAATTTATGTCGCTATGTTAATTAGAACCGGAGATAGAGGCCGGTCAATGTTCGAACTTTGACCCCTTATAGCTCGGGTCAGGGTTTATGGATCGACTTAAGGTTTTTTTTTGTTTGATAGGTATAATCAACGGCTAAAACATACTAAATTTTCAGCCCGATGCACAATGGAATTTTTGAGTTATTTAACTTTTAAGATTTAAAAATTTTCTTTTTAAAAAAAGCGCCCCTAGCGGTGATTTTATGAACTTGCGATGTTAGAAGGAGAAGTGGCATTTCAGGAGAGCTTTCCAAAAAGCCCTCACTTTTTAAATTCTGACAATTAGAACCGGAGTTATGGCCATTTTAAGAAATTTTTTTGGACCCTTACAGCTCAGGTCAGGGGGGTCGGGGGCCCTTAAGTTTGGTATTGATGGAAAGCTCTAAGGCCCAGCTATAACATACTAAAATTTGAGCCCGCTGAATTCCATAGGGGCGCAGCCATTAAGAAAACAAAAAAGGGGGAATTAAAAATGGCGGAAGGAGGGGTGGGGGGTAATAAGCGGTATTCGCGTGATCTTTTTCGACACTCAATTTATGCTTCGTGATGGAAGAATCAGTCAGTCCCTGGGGACTGCCCAAGAGCACCGATTTAGTTCCTATTATAACCCTAAAAACCCGTGGAAGTTCCTTTCTTGCTCCCAATCAACCAGATATTCCATAAAGCTATAGATCTTTCTTCTATGCTTTAAAATAATTTATCGTCAGTTTATATTTTCATTTATGTTTGGCTTGATCTACAGTTTTCTTACTAGATTCCTCTGCTTCACTCCTCTGGGTTGCGCACAACTTTTTAGATGCTGTGACATAATTCATTTAAAATTTCTTCAGTATTGGATTTTGTGTAAATCTTCCCAAATCTTTTCAAGTTCCTCGTTTATGGGGCTATGATCGCAGTGATTTCTCAAATCAGGAAAAACAGTTCATGTCAAAAATAATTTTCAGTCTTAAAGGGTTCATTCAAGAAGGTGCTTTTTGCGCTTCATGGGACACTTATGTACGATGGCCAAATATACCTTTTTGTATGGTTTATTTTTTGGCCTTAGCATAATAGTGAAGGACTTTTGAACCTTTGACACAGTTACCGATTGACTTTTGCGAATGGAAAATACAAATTTTGCTATAGCCAAGAAACAACTCGAAATTTACTCGAAATTTTGTTCTGTTATCAGCTATGCTCCTTAACTTCTCCACGAAGAAGAAAATAATCCGTGTGATCCTCACATCATGCTCATATCTATCCCAATGGATTACGAATAAGCGTCCCAATTATCATAAATTTGGTATCAATAGTTGCGTTTAGTTTTCCCAATGGGATTGTTGGCGCCAACACAGGAAAAGGCGCCAATTTAGGTCAGCGCCCCAAGTCGTCAGTAATTATTTAAATCAGTAAGTAAGCCTTATAGAAGAGTATGACGCCACACGTATGGAGATGTATGACGTCATATTTCTGATTGCGTAACATTTGTAATATACGTTCCAATGACCCCCCGCCCTCCCCGCCCCTTACCATCCTCCCTTTCACAGAAAATTATGACGTCACATTTAACTTTTGCATTTAAATTTACAGACTACACTGATTTTTTTAACATTATTTTCCCTCTTGACTTGATTTTTTTTGCAAATTTTCAATCGCGTTTGAATGATTTAGTTGAAACTCAATCACATTACACAGTTTCCAAACTGTATGGGAAAGATCTGGAAGCCCAAACGCGATTGAAAATTTGCAAAAAAATCAAGTCAAGAGGGAAAATAATGTTAAAAAATCAGTGTAATCTGTAAATTTAAATGCAAAAGTTAAATGTGACGTCATAATTTTCTGTGAAAGGGAGAGTGGTAGGGGGCGGGGAGGGCGGGGGGTCATTGGAACGTATATTACAAATGTTACGCAATCAGAAATATGACGTCATACATCTCCATACGTGTGGCGTCATACTCTTCTATAAGGCTTACTTACTGATCTAAATAATTATTCGGAGTTTCTCTTTACGGCAGATAAATCTCCTTAACCATCAAAATGTCTGACTTGTTCTCAACTGATATGAAAGTAATAGTGAATTTATAGAAATGTACAAGTATTTTCTTGCAGCAGATCATCCCATTGGGAAAACTAAACGCAATTATTGATACCAAATTTATGATAATTGGGACGCTTATTCGTAATCCATGGGGATAGATATGAGCATGATGTGAGGATCATACGGACTATTTTCTCCTTCGTGGAGAAGTTAAGGAGCATAGCTGATCACAGAACAAAATTTCGAGTAAATCTATGTAGATAGTAAAATATTTTGCATTGTTGTTTCTTGGCTATAGCAAAATTTGTATTTTCCATTCGCAAAAGTCAATCGGTAACTTTGTCAAAGGTTCAAAAGTCCTTCACTACTATGCTAAGGCCAAAAAATAAACCATACAAAAAGGTATATTTGACCATCGTACATAAGTGTCCCATGAAGCAAAAAGCACCTTCTTGAATGAACCCTTTAAGACTGAAAATTATTTTTGACATGAACTGTTTTTCCTGATTTGAAAAATCACTGCGATCGTAGCCCCATAAAAGAGGAACTTGAAAAGATTTGGGAAGATTTACACAAAATCCAATACTGAAGAAATTTTAAATGAATTATGTCACAGCATCTAAAAAGTTGTGCGCAATCCAGAGGAGTGAAGCAGAGGAATCTAGTAAGAAAACTGTAGATCAAGCCAAACATAAATGAAAATATCTGACTGACGATAAATTATTTTAAAGCATAGAAGAAAGATCTATAGCATTATGGAATATCTGGTTGATTGGGAGCAAGAAAGGAACTTCCACGGGTTTTTAGGGTTATAATAGGAACTAAATCGGTGCTCTTGGGCAGTCCCCAGGGACTGACTGATTCTTCCATCACGAAGCATAAATTGAGTGTCGAAAAAGAACACGCGAATACCGCTTGCCATTGACGTAGCCCATTTTTGGGGCAAGACAAACTGAATTTTAGGCCTCGTTACAATTAATAAAATCTGGCTGATTCAGAAAGAGATCATACACTTTTCTATGTGAAATGCCATAGAAATAATTAAAAGTACCAATTTTTTTGTGTATTCACACAATCAGTGGTAGGCTTTGTTTCCTCAAAAGTTTCTTGCATCCCCTCCCTCTTTTTTCTCAATAAAAAATGTTTGGCATAATATTTTGCAATTATTTAACACGGGGCATCTTGAAAAATCAATCACTCAGAAGAAATCTACAGCGCAATGAGTACTCACAACTTGAAAGAATTAGCAGAACTTTTTGCAAAAGACAAATCAGAGTCTGATTTGGTACAGTTAATTTTGCATAAAAGATCAATTGGCGCGATGATCGAGCTTCTTCATGTAAGCAACAATGAGACTTTACGTAAGGGTGTGGTGGAAAAAATATTCAGAAAAGTGAAAAGCGGAAAAGAAATGAGTATTTTGGAGAAAAAGCATTTGATACTAAAATTTTTCAACACCAATGACGAGGATACACTTGACAATTTGTTTGAGATATTCTTCGGTGATCATACCTTGGATTCTGGTATAGAAGAAGCAGAATATGACATTGCAGAGCAACCAAATAAAATTTGCAAAATCTGCTATAACAATGAATACAACACCGCCTTTATGGTGCTATTCCAATGAAAAAATGAGCATGTTTTTTTAGCACATAACTGTTCCCAAGTACTAAAAAAGATCATGACTGTTCCCACATGTCTCCAAACACTGCTGTCAAATATTACAGTGTGAACCAATAGTGGAGATGAATGTCAACATTTCTGATGAGTTTTTGTCTGTGATCGGCCAGGGAATCGTGGCCTATTATTTATTGTTGGTGCTTTATCAAAACGATGGTAATCGTCAAGGTAATTATGAAAGAAAAGACATAAATGTGCGAGATTAATTTAAAGTTCGTCTTTTCAAATTTCAAGACCTCGAACAACGAAAATACTGGGTCCATCCATTTTTAAGATGCAGAGATGAAAAAGGTTTATTTGCCACCATATCGTCGGTTGCCTCAGCAACTGTGCTAACTGCATTTTGACAACTTTTCAGGAGACCATTTTTTTACTTTAATCACATTTTAATAAAAATCAAACCCCGAATGAGTTATTTTATATTACAAATATCGAAAGAACAACAAGTAATCTGTCTATTAATGCAAAGAAATTGGAAAAAGTAGATTTTTCACACTAAAAATTAAGCATTTCCTAAAAGAACACACAATATGCAATTGTGCTAACTAACATCGTTGTTCAAAAGTCTATCTGCAATGTATGGAATTTTTGCAGATAGCACAATTGTTTATCACAGTCAAAACCTAACAAGGAAATAATTTTCTTTTTTTTATTCTATTGACTCCGTGTAGAGCAACATTTTATTGACATTTAAAATTTACTCTAAAATTTGTCTTCCGAGTGTGTTTTCTTTTTATCAACACTATTTTGCTCTCATGTATCTCTGCAAAGTCTACAAACGATTCCTCCTAAAAGTGTTACGTAAATCTGAAAGTGAAATATTTGGGAAATAAACGATCTCTGATAAAGAAGAAAGGGGATACTTCCACAAAGCTTAAGGATCACATGAGAATAAGCATGGAAAAAGGAAATTAACACCAGATATGTGACAGGAATTTATAAAATTGTTCTGGCCATATTGAAAAAAAATATGGCAATTAAAAGTTCTACTAAATGATTATATTAAAAGAATACTTGATTATGAGATATCAATTTTATTTCTGACTTTTAATTTTGTTTAGATTTTTATCCATTTTCAATTTCTGCACAAAGTCTCATCATCTTTTTTCTTTTGAAAATTCATAAACACAGAAAAATGGAAAATTCTTAAACAGAAACACCCAGGAATTTAATTTCAAATCCGATTCAATGAATGCCAATGCCCTAATTCTAAATCCTTAATCATTTAGTTTTAGTTGCAATTTGCAAATCTGTAGACATTTTTCATTTTCCAGCTAATGCTGAACATAAGTTCCCGGTCTTTCGGAGCTAGGGATTCTAGCCCATTTCTTTCACTCAGAGCTTCTAAACTTGAACGTCTCGCGGATTCACGTCCAATTTAAGTTCCCAGGATATATTCTTAAATTTAGAGTCAAAATTTTTCTGTGTGTATTAAAATTTTATTTTTCTCCTCCGTTAGCTGTTATTATATTACATTTCAGCTTTCCTGTACTTTATGCGTCGATTTTGGACCCATGATTCGGGACGAGATCTCTTTTTTACACGCTATGTCAAGATTTTCTAAAATAAAAATACTGAAAAAGATCAGAAACAACAGAATGTGATTAGAAATTTAAAAAAACACGCCTGTTTTATTGAAAATTTAATAATAAAAAATCATAGTCATATTCTTACTTTCGGTTAATAAAACATTTACTATGAAAATTTCTGCTCCAGGGTAACCATTCAGAGAATCTTGTGATCCATCGCTTGAAATATGTGGCTCATTTTTGACTTCAGGCTGGTCAGATGAACCCTGTTCACTCGTGAACATCTCTTGCAAATTATCGACTCACATGAAGAGATGAATCCGGTTCATCCTGATTATTATTATTATTAATCGTATGGGGATAAGTTTATTACAATTCAGCCAGGTTATCGTATACCCCGTGTTGGACGAATCTGCCGATCGTAGATCGCCCAAGAACGCCTTCCCCGCAATGTAGATACTTCTTCCATTCCTTCTTGCATTCTTTTGGACATGGATCAGCTGCTTTATGATTTTTCTTCCTGCGTAACATTTTTCCTGTTTTTTTTTTTCTCACAAAATCCTAATTTAGTAAGTAAATTAATAAGCATTTTTACAAAGAAACAAATGAAACGAAAACTTACAATTCCGAAATCACTAATTTGCTTTCACCTGCATAACAATCGCGAAAAACTCTATCACAAATCGGAAACGTTTACCTTGTTTTGATGGAGAGTCGTGATGTATAGAAATGACAAACTGCAAATAGAACAGTTGCTGACAAAAAAATGCGCTTTTTTCAGTGTATTTTTAATGCTAACTGCAGAAAAATTGGTAGATAGCGCAATTGGAGAGAAATTTTTGTGACTATAGTACAGTTAAAACATTTTCACGGAAAAATATCTCTGTATAGAGAAAATTCCAAACTTTTTAAATAACGTAGTTTAATAGAGAAAATTCAGTAATATCAGAAGATGCAAAAACCTGAAAATCGCAAAAATGCAGTTAGGACAGTTGCTGAGGCAACCGACGATATATCAAGAACTTTTGGATGACGAGATGATGTTCTTCAACTATACAAGGATGAAAAAAGAACAATTTGAAGACTTGCTAAGTATGGTGGATCCTCACATTAAGAAAGTGTCCCAGAGGAAGGCCGTCTCTACACGTGAAATGCTTTTCATCACCTTACGGCACCTGGCAACAGGAAGCACGCAGACCGAGATGTCGTACAACTTTCGTGTTGGACAACCAACCCTGAGCAAAAGAATAGGTGAAATGACAAAGGTACTATGGGAAGTTTTATCCCCAGTTTATCTTAAACCACCTACTACAGAAGAGTGGAAGAATATTGCTAGACAGTTCTACGAAAAGTGGCAGGTACCTAATTGTGTGGGTGCTATAGATGGCAAGCATTGTGTAATGATGGCACCTGAAAATTCTGGTTCAGAGTTTTTCACGCACAAGAGAAATTTCTCAATAGTTCTGCTTGCAGTGGTTGATGCGAACTATAATTTCCTATTGGTTGAAATTAGAGCACCCGGAAGTTACAGCGATGGTGGAATTTTTCAAAACAGCGATTTTGGTAGGGATATTTTAAATCAAACAATAAATATTCCCGCAGATCAGCCTCTTCCAGGACAGACAAGGAATTTTCCTCACTACTTTGTTGCTGATGCAGCATTTCCATTAAGAAGAAATGTTATGAAACCGTATCCGGGGCATGTCCTCCCACAAGATAAAACATATTACAACCAAAGGTAAAAAAGATTTCTTTTAATTTTCAAAAATATATCAGACAACATTTTTTCTATACAAATATTATTCATTATTTTTATTTACATACATGCTCTTTGTAATTCCCTCACATTTTTAGAATTTCACGCGGCCGACGAATCGTCGAAAATGCATTTGGAATATTAGCTGGAAAATTCAGAACTTTCCATAAACTTATGTATGGAAATGTGAACACTGTTAAAAATCTGATCTGTGCATCTGTAGCGTTACATAACTTCATAAGGCTCACAGCACCGAATTCAGGCATTGCTTCCTTTAACGATGGTTCTTCGACTTTGCTTCCAGAATCCATGCAGACTTTGAATAGAGATGAAATTTGTGGAAATTCTCAAAATGTCACGACAAATGCAAAACAAGTCAGAGATCAACTTAAGGAATATTTTAATGGAAATAGAGTTGTTTGAAGTTTAAATTATCACTGTTAATTTTGAAAATTTTCTTCTTGAATTCGTTTAATAAATTCCTGTGTTAATGACATGAATTCAAGAAATTGGCGTTCTGTGATCTTCAGTTCTTCGAATTTCTGATTCAGAAAGCCAAGGTACACAGAAAGACTTGTCGATGAAATATTCATTTTATCTGCAGCGGCATTTAAAAAGCGTACCATGGCCTCCATTCCTTGGCCATTGACTGATTGTTCTTCGCGTACAAAATTATTTTAGCATCTTCGCCTGTTTCGAATAGACTCACGTGTGTTGAGACTTACGCGAGGTCTTACTGGAGATATGGTAGGCGATTGTGAACAAACTGTAGGCTGTGGTTGTGTAGTATTCGGTATTTGATTCTGGGATTCTCGAGATTCAAGCAAAAGAGACAGTAATTCTTGGATTCTTCCCCTTGTAGTCGTAGGTATGTTATCAAGATCTGTAGTGCCGTGGTTTTTTAGGAAATTGAAATTTTTTCTCCAAGTACTCGTCCACCTCAGGAAAACCTCCAGTCGGATCGGTCCAGCAGATAGTGATTAAAAAAAGGTATTAGCACCAATAGTATTTATTTCACTTCTTGAATTACAACCAGTGCTCTCAAGAGAAGTCACTGGCAACTGAACAACTACACTAATTTCGGCAGCCCTTTTATACCATAATCTCAGTTATAGAAGACACTATTCTCCAATCATTGAACCGTATTTTTCTTACTGCTGTTTGCGTTATTCCCTTTTTTATTTTACTATTGGTTGTGTGCTATTTTTGTTTCTATTTTTTGTACTGCACCTGCACCCACGAGATGTGGACATCTCATAAATTATAATCTTAGATTATCTCTGCGCGATGGCTCCTTATTTTTTTGTCATTCTCCAAGTGAGAATTTCTCCATCGAACTCTTTTTAATTTCTTTTTGGCCTTGATCTTCGTCAATTCCCATAAATTATCTTCGCAGAGTGATCCATAGAATATGGATCATTACAGATCATCTTAAATTCCACCAAATGATTTTACAGAGTGATCCATAAGATTTCGATCACTACATTCCTTTTCCCTTAGAAGAAGGAGGTTCGGGTGTTTCTTTGTTTTTTGTTTTAGGGAAAAGTGTCTGGTGAGGATTTACCTGAGAATTAGACAAAGAACTCCTGAGTTCCAAAGCCCTGACTTTTCCCCAAATAATTGTGGTAATTGTACCTGTTGAGGAAATAAATACAAGCCTGGTTATCCTGGCGAAGGAGGATCAATAAAAATTTTCCTCCTCAATGTTCTGCTGCGCAGCTTTTGCCTCGAAAAGACTTCCACTCGTTGGGCTGGATTCCACGAGGTTCACTCACAGTCCTATTCTTTCACCTTTTTCTCGTGAAATGGCACTTCTGGATCACCACTCAGGACAATTCTCACTCACAAACGACAATAAAACACTTTGGTGCAGTCGCGAAAGATATTTATTAATTTAATTTGTGAATATTTTAATTTTTGTGGCAGAGCGATAAAATTTTTACACTTGACTTTGAACTTGGAGAAAGGAAGAGGAAGGAAAAAAAGTCCGTTATGGAGAGGGGAAAAAATAATCAATTGACACATTAGACGAGTCACCCAATAAATAATCATGGGTGGAAATTTCCATGGACAAATTTAGGATATGTCTTTTTCGCGTGAACATACTCCCCCTCTTGAGCGACTGCAAATATTGAACTTAATTGAATTTACAATATTTAATTCATGTTTGCAAAGCTAAACTTAGAACTAGAATAAGTTCTCACAATAATAAATGGATTCAATCATCCTTCAATTCCGAAAGTAAAGGGACTAGTTTAGTAATGGGCCTTTTATATTCACCCTTGGCAGTTTTCACTGTAGCCACCCTTACTAATCCGTCAACCCCCGGATGAACTTCCCTCACAACACCAAGTGGCCAATGAGTTGTGGCACTATCGGTTTCAATTAAAAGCACAACGTTTCCAACCTTTAATTTTTTGTGCTTTTTATCCCACTTGCTGCGGATTTGCAGTGTTGAAAGGTATTCTTTCTTCCAGCGAGTAGCAAAATCTTGCTGGATGCGTTGGCATAATTGCCATCTACTCAATTTATTCATGGCCAAGTGGCCTACAGAAGGATCAGGCAGTTGTAAAGGAGGAATTCCAATTAAGAAATTGCCTGGTGTCAAAATGACAGGATCTTCACTGTCTTCGGAAATACTTACGAGAGGCCGACTGTTCAAAATGGCCTCAATTTGAGCCAAGACCGTTACCATCTCCTCATAAGTAAGCAGAGCTTGCCCGACCGTGCGACGAAAGTGGTGTTTGAAAGAACGAACGGCGGATTCCCATAATCCTCCATGAGAAGGAGCAGCAGGGGCATTGAAATGCCACTGAATGGACAAGGATGAAGCAAAGTTTGTAATTCGTTCTTGGGATGCATGGTGACTGAGTAGGGTCTTTAGCTCGTTATCTGAGCCAACAAAATTTGTCCCATTATCGCTGAACATTTGATTGGGAATTCCGCGACGGGCTACGAACCTTCTCAGTGCCGCAATAAATGACTCTGTTGACAATGATGTCACCAATTCTAAGTGTACGGCCTTTACACTCATGCATACGAATACTACTACGTACGCTTTTTCCAAGGACTTGCCTCTGGGCAAACGTCTAATCATTATGTGGCCCGTGAAGTCCACCCCAGTGGCCACAAAGGGTCGGATATGAGATACTCTACATGCGGGAAGCTCCCCCATGAGCTGTTCGCAAGACGGAGGTTTGACTTTTTTGCAAACAACGCATTCACGGAAAACTCTTCGGACCAGGTTTCGACCACGAATTGGCCAGTATTTTTGGCGTAAATGGGAAAGGACAAGTTGCGGACCTGCGTGCATCAGAGTGATATGCTCTCTAACGGCAATGAGATGGGAAATTTTTGCATTTGGCAAAATTTTGGGATGCCTGACATCGTAGGGTTCATTAGAATAATGAAGTCGTCCCCCCACCCTCAATACCCCATCAGAATCCAGAAATGGACGGAGTTTTCTGATGTATTTCAATTTGTTGTTAGAGTCGAGGGTCTTTTTAGTCACTGCATTTACCACTTCAGGCATTTCCTCGTGCTGTGCCCATTTGATGAGCAAAGTCTCAGCCTTGCAAATTTCACTAACTGTTAGTGGTGATTGTTGCGCTATCTTAAGAGATAGTGTCACACATCGATGAGACTTGAAGAAATCAGAAGCTCTGATGCACCACGCAAGCGTCCGGACCATACGCGTGAATGTTCCAATACGACAAACTAAATGTTCTTAAATTGAACGAAATTTTTGTGTTTCTGTTTCTCCCCCTTTGGGAATGGAACTTTCCACAAAGCATAACACTTGAGGAGAACGCATGTGAAATGACGAACTAGAGAACACTGGGGTCCAGTTTTCCCTCTTAAGGCACAACCACTTGGGTCCAGACCACCATAAGTCGCTCGATAATAAATCTTTGGCGCTTGTGCCTCGCGAGATGAGGTCTGCCGGGTTCTCATGCGTTGACACATAATTCCATTGGTGGGTTTTTGAATGTGACAAAATGATTTTGGTCCGGTTGCGGACGAATACGTCTTGTTTAGGTTTGGGTTGATGGATCTGACACAAAACTACAGCTGAATCAGTCCAGAAATTCAGTCAATAAGTCAATTGCCAGTGACTGTGAAATTGAGATCATGAGATCCACAGCCAAAACTGCAGCACAAAGCTCGGCCTTTGGGATAATGAGTTCAGGCATGGAATTTTTCTTTTTGTCAAGTGGAGAGATTCGAGACTTTGACGAAACAAGTCTAGAAAATCTTTCTCCTGACTCGCTGATTGTTACGAGAAAAACCACCGCACCATACGCGACCCCACTGGCATCCGAGAACGCATGGAGTTCTCTGCCAACCACCCGGTCAAATTTGGAATACCACCGTGGGATTTTTAATTCTTCAATGTTTGGCAGATCAGAAATGAATTCCCCCCACCTTTCCCTCACACTCTGGGATACTTCGTCTCTCCAGTCGAGCTCTTCAATCCATGTTGCTTGCATTATTAATTTTGCTCTGGTCAGAATGGGACCAACAAAGCCACATGGGTCATAAATACGCGCAATAGTGGATAGAATGTGGTGTTTAGTTGGGAGAGCTTGATCAGCCAAATTGGAAACACGAAACTGAAAACAGTCTTGACTTGGTAGCCAAACAATTCCAAGGGTTTTGGTTTCGAAACTCAAATTGACTTCCTCATTAGTAGAAGAGGAAACCTCCGATTTCATCACAGCAGAGCTGTTGGATTGAAATTTGGACAATTCCATGCCTGCCAAGAGAAATAGGGACTTCAATTCTTCTTTAATTTTCAAAACCTCATCAACGGTGGGTGCTGACAACAAACAGTCATCAACATAGGTATTCTCGCGAATGACTTTAGCTGCAGCTGGGTATCGATTACCTTCGTCTTCTGCCAACTGCATGAGAACCCTAGTTGCCAAAAATGGAGAGCTGGCAACCCCGAAACAAACCCGTGTAAATCGAAAATCTTCGATTTCATTGTCGAGTCTGATCACGAATCTTTGCAGGTCTCTATGGGAAGGGTGAAGCTCAACCTGCAAATACATTTTAACAATGTCGCAGGTTAATGCATATTTATGCATCCTAAATCTCCAAAGGATTGAAATCAGAAGCGGCTGAACGATAGGTCCCACATGCAAGCAGTCACTGAGACTCACACCTGACGCTGTGACGGAACTTGCATTAAATACTGGTCTAACTTTGGTGGACAACGCATTTTCCCTAATCACGCAGTGATGTGGCATGTAATATTTTGGTATTGAAGGAGCAAACAATTGGTTTGCAGGGACCCGTTCAATAATTCCCAACTGTAAATACTCACGAAATACAGTTAAGTATAATTCTTTGAGAGTCAAGTTCTTATCAAGTCGGCGTTGAAGGTGCGAAAATTGACGCAATGCTTGATTTCGATTGGAATGTAAGACCTGAATGTTCTCATTGAGAGGAAGTTGAACTTGATATCTCCCTTCATTAGTTCGAGTGACAGTTGTGTCAAAGGATTTCTCCGCCTCAGCTTTCTCAAACGATTTGACGTCCTCTTTGGGGATATCTTCGATTTCCCAGAACTGTTTCATGGTTTTATTGAGTGAAGCTAAGGTGGTGACGTTGCAAGAGACGGGTTGAGGTGGTGAGACCTTAAAACAAGGACCTACTACTAACCATCCGAAAACGCTATTGAGCAGACGCGGTTGGCCCTCTCCCAATTCATACTTGTCGACACCGAAATAATCCCAAGAATTTGCCCCACCTATCAAAAGATCTATACGTTGGCAGTGGTTCCAATGGGGATCTGATAACTTGTAGATTGATTGTAGATTGTTTGTGTCCCCTATATTCCATAATTCCGTCATCCGTCTGATCCATTTTATTACAATTCATTTTCCTTGGTGAATGATAAGATGTTCTTTACATTAACAATGCTTAAGTCATCCAAATCAATCACCCTCTTTCCTAATATCTTCTGTCTCGAAAGTGCCAGAGTCGGACAATCGCACAAGATATGTTTTACACTTTCTCTACTGGAAGAACACCACCGACAAATTGGGTCGTCCACCATACCCATTTTATGCAGATGTGCATTCAACCAGTGTCCAGTGAGTATTCCAATAATAACTCTGAGGTGTGTGCGAGTCAGAGCCAACAGTTGCCTGTCACATCCATGTGTGACAGACTTCACAAGGCTCTTAGCGAACAAACAACCCTTTACAGATTTCCAGTATTTCCTATGAATTTTTTGTGCATATTCCTGTATATTCCTTTTAATGAATTCCAGTTCAATGCCAATAACCGGCTCCGGGCCAACAAAATTGCGCATAGCTCCTAGTTTTGCCAATCTGTCAGATATTTCGTTGCCTAAAATATCTGAATGGTCAGGAACCCAGATGAAGAGGATCTCATTATCTTCCAAGAGTTTAGCAAGATAATATCTCGCTTCTTGAACCAGATTCGAAGACGTAGGACCCTCTGCAATCTTTTGCAATGCGTTTTTGCTATCCGATATAATCCCAATTGTCTTATTCGTTACTCCTCTATCGCAGAGACAACACATTGCCATCAAGATAGCGAAAATCTCCGCCATAACTATGGAAAAGTACTGTCCCAAGGGGATAGACATCCCAATGTTCTCTTCCATCCAAAACACTCCAGCTCCTGCTTTGAGACCTTGTACAGAACCATCCGTGAACACTTTAACATTGCATCTAGAGATTTCTTCAACGCAATTGTAGAGCTCATCGTTTTCAGTTAAGATTCTGATTTTCTTTATATTCTCAGAAAACATTTCCTTTGGGTACAAAACATCTGACAACATAGCAGTTGAAGGGAAGATCTCCTCAACGTCTGTCAGAATCTTACGATGCCCAATCAAAGTTCCTCTATCATTCCATAATTCTCTATTCCTTATTCTAATTGCACACTTTAAAGCCTCCTGTTCGATATGTATGATCGATATGTTCGATATGTTCACTTTAAAGCCTCCTGTATCGATATTCATGTTCGATGGTTTTATTGAGTGAAGCTAAGGTGGTGACGTTGCAAGAGACGGGTTGAGGTGGTGAGACCTTAAAACAAGGACCTACTACTAACCATCCGAAAACGCTATTGAGCAGACGCGGTTGGCCCTCTCCCAATTCATACTTGTCGACACCGAAATAATCCCAAGAATTTGCCCCACCTATCAAAAGATCTATACGTTGGCAGTGGTTCCAATGGGGATCTGCTAACTTAAGATGAGATGGGATCTTGATCTTGGCATCATTGACCTCCCAATTGGGGTGGTCTGTAGTCCCACGTGGCATGACTAGACAGTCAAGAGACTGGCTCATGAGAATATTGTTAATCTCATATTCAAGTTTGACTTGAGTCTCTTGTTTGCACAACTGTGTGCTGTCATTTACTCCATTGATGGAAAAACGAGAAATCTTACATGGGAGCTTCAACAGTTGGCACAAATTGGTGCTAATGATATTAACCTGTAAAGCTGGAAACATTCAGAAGTTCTTGTCTGGATTGTTCCAAATAAGAACGGATATTATTGTTCTGAGCTTCCAGAATTTCTTTCAGCTTCCTTTCCTCTGAAGTTCTTTGGAGTTTTTGCTCCTCCAACTGACTTGCCATGAGGCTAAGAAGTCTATTGAGGGAAGAGGAATCTCCATCCAATTGTGGTGTCAAATGTTCTTTAGAATCCTCAATTGTGGTTATGAGAACCGAGATCCTTTCATAAGTTTGCATGCATTCTTTAAAAAATGCCAAGAGTTCTAAATTCTCAGCTTCAATTTGTTCAGCAGTGGCGCACTCTTGAATAATTGAATGCTGCACTTCTTGGAACTTTTTCTCGATTCTGTCCACCAACTCTCTTTGAGTTTTCAGCTCCGATTTAGCGTTAGGCTCAGTTAACAGCTGCAGTTCCTCTTGAGGGTTGTCAATTGACCTTTGTACGAGGCACGAGATGACGTTTTGTGCGGCATGTCGCTGGCTGAAGTTCCACTGACTCCAACGGTGCTCGGCAGGACCAATAAAAGTGGTGAGGATTTACCTGAGAATTAGACAAAGAACTCCTGAGTTCCAAAGCCCTGACTTTTCCCCAAATAATTGTGGTAATTGTACCTGTTGAGGAAATAAATACAAGCCTGGTTATCCTGGCGAAGGAGGATCAATAAAAATTTTCCTCCTCAATGTTCTGCTGCGCAGCTTTTGCCTCGAAAAGACTTCCACTCGTTGGGCTGGATTCCACGAGGTTCACTCACAGTCCTTTTCTTTCACCTTGTTCTCGTGAAATGGCACTTCTGGATCACCACTCAGGACAATTCTCACTCACAAACGACAATAAAACACTTTGGTGCAGTCGCGAAAGATATTTATTAATTTTGTATAGAATTTCCATTCTATAGGATCTCTTGAAAATAAGAGACGAAAAACGGTTGGATTTTGAATACGCATGGAGGGAGAGAGAAGGAGGAAAAAGTGGTGAATAAGATCAGCTGGAAAGAAAGTAGGGGAATGAGGGGGAACGAGTATGGGAGTTACGTAAGACTTGATTTTGCAAAGAGACGTGAGGAGAAAAGTTATTAGTTTATTTGTGTAATTATTATCAAAAATATTAAATTAAAAATACAGAAAAACGACAGTGACGTAGAGTTAAACTGTGTTCAGTCTAGTAGTGGAGAATACTTGTAAATAAAATAATTGGTGAAGGTGAAAAGTGTGTTTCACTGCCTCAGTGGATTTAGAGATGGGCATTTGGCGGTCATCGAGGAAACGTCTTCTGGAAAATCCAGCCGCCTACGTTCCGGATCACTGTTGAAGATATTTAATAAAGGAATATATATTTCCAGGTAAACTGGGCAGGAAGAAGAGGGTATTAGATATCACAGAATCCTATCACAGAGAAATTATTGTTTACCACAGGTACGTGAATATCACAAACGGTAGAAGGAAGCCCAAGAAACACACAGTCCCTGACAGATTTATAACACCACAATATATTTATAGGTAATTCTCCACAAATTTAATTTGTGAATATTTTAATTTTTGTGGCAGAGCGATAAAATTTCTACACTTGACTTTGAACTTTCAGAAAGGAAGAGGAAGAAAAAAAAAGTCCGTTATGGAGAGGGGAAAAAATAATCAATTGACATATTAGACGAGTCACCCAATAAATAATCATGGGTGGAAATTTCCATGGACAAATTTAGGATATGTCTTTTTCGCGTGAACAGTGTCTTTTACATTACAAATATATCTGAGATTACATAATTGTGTTTACAGTTCATATATTTATGGCTGCTGTTACAATCATTTGGTTTACTTTTTTTTATTATTTATATGGAGGTGTTAGTATAATATAATATATTGAAAATGTTGAATATATAATTTGGTTAGCATATGATTATGTATTTTTGAAGTATAATGTCTTGAGATTAATGTGTCTCTTTTTATAACTGATTATAAGAGTATGGTTTTCCCTGATACATATATTTTATTAGAAGTATGTGATATTATGTAATATGCATCTAAGGAATTTTATGTAGTTACAGCTTTGTAGTTGCAGCAGAGAACTCGTTTCTTTTCAAATTGAAAGACTTTGAATTTTTACCAAAACTTTCGATTATTGATTTGGGTCTTCCTCGCTGACAATTACAGTCTTCTTACAATTTGAAATTTTGTCTTCAGTCTGCTAACAATACACTTTGCCACTTTAACATTTATTCGAGACTTTTTCATTAATTTTAAATTATTTCATAACAAATTTCCACTCTTCGTTATAATGTCTTCGTATAACTGATATTTGATAGTAATATGAGAAAATTTGTTTATAATTTGAAATAATATTTGATTATAAAATTTTTGATTATACGTTCTTGTGATAAAAATTTTCCTTTATAATTTGTATATATATATATATATATATATATATATATATATATATATATATATATATATATATGTCCCGGGGGACCTCCTCCCCCCATAAGAAAAGCATTTATGCTTTCACATATATAAATATAAATATAAATATAAATATATATATATATATATATATATATATATATATATATATATATATATATACATTTATGTATATATTACTCCTGTATACTAATGTTTTCAACTATCTCCTTTAAGTATATTAAGATTTTGTTTTTGTTTTTGTTTTTTTCTCTTTTTTCGTCTGAGTTTAGGCAGTTTATAGCGCATCCAGGATTAATCCAGATTATATAGAAAAAAAATTAAGCGAATACATCGGATGATTAAGCGATTCTTACTTAAAATTATTGAATTTTGAATTTGTGTACAAACAAACTTTCGTTATATTGTTAAGCTGCGTAGCAGTACTTTTCTAAGTAGCATTTCTATTGTAATTGTTTTCGAAAATTGTTTTAAAAACTTATTACGGTCGCTTTCGGTTACCAAAATTTAAAATATGAAACTTAGCAAATTTTATAACAATTTCCGCTCAGATCAGCAAAGTTCGATGTTTTGTGGTGTGAGTGTGTCGGTTGTGTGTCGTCACCGGGAGTATAATTGTCCCCTCCAACTGTGAGGAGGGCAGTCTGGGTTGGAGATCAGAGGTGAAAGGTAGTGAAAGTTTTTTCCTCCTCAGGGAGTTCTGTGAGAAGTGTGTGCAGTAGTGCCGGCGGAGAAGAGGGCCCCACGAATAGAGAAAGAAGAGCCCTTTCCTGTCTCATCGCAGCATGGTCCCCTTGGCGACCATCTGGAGGGTCTTCAGGAATATCGGAGATTCCTTACCAAGGAATCTCATTTCCCGTCTGGATGGAGGAGTACTTTCCACAGAGGAAAGTCAGCAGAGGGACGGAATTTGTGAGGACTATCTTGGTGCCTTGGGGGAACAACAATCTTACGATTGTGGAAGCAACCTGGTGTCTAATCATTCATCATCATAAATTGCCCCTCCGGTATCCTACGGAGCTCACTATCGGACTATCGCTTCAGGGAGTAATGTTTTCATCGGAGACTTCAATCGGACCGACTCTGGAAGCGCCCTTGCCCAGAAAAAAATGAAAAGAGGAATCCGGAATCTTATTAGATGCCTACTTTGACGTGATCTTTGGAGTGCCTCAAATCCGGACATGAATTATGTGGAAAAGTATCGGCTGTTTGTCATCAGTTGTGCCAGCGCTTCACCAATAAGAAACCCTAAGTATTTTGTGTTATATGTGTTTACGGAAAATTGATAATATAGTAAGTTTATATGGGCCAAAAATAGGGTTTTTCCTCTGTGGATATTTAAGTGATCAAGGCTGGTGGAGGGAAGTCTGATGAAAAGGGGGCAAGTGGGAGAAGATGGAGAAAAGTCTCTGGGGAATCTAATGTCTGAGGGGAACCGGTTGGTGGAGGATGGAGAAGGGTAGGGTGGAGATTTGCAGGTAGGGAAGGGAGGTTGGTCTGCCAAGGAATATCCAAAGAGATCTTTATTTTCGGAGAGGAAATTGGCGGAAAGATCACCGGCATTTGAGAAAAAGGTGTTTTCACCCAGTACCCGGAATGATTCTTATAAACTGTTCCCTAGAGATGCTGATTAGTATGTTTATAGTTATTTAACCCTCACGCATCTTTCGGGATTCTGGGTGCCACAGCGTAATAGTGGGAAAAGGACAGATAATCCTAACCGGATTATGTAGGTGAGATTCTTAACGTGAGCTAGCTCGGAGTGCATGCAAATTTGATTTAGAGCTGAAGTTGGGAGACGCCATTCAGTTATCTTGAATCAAATTCGTGAAATTATACAAATTTTGTATTTAAACCAAAATATCAAGGATTTGGATGAACTGGCACAAAAGTAATATATGGGTGAAATGTAGACGAGAATGTTCTCTATAATTTTCCCATAGAACGTGATCTCATCGATTACTCAGAAGTCAAGATAAGCGAGGTTTTTTTGTTTCTTAACTCGTTTTTTCATCCAGAGTTCCCCAAGTAGTTATTTGTTAAACTTCAACTATATCAAAGAATTGTTGTCTTTTGTGGGACTTTCCATTTAAAACCCTATTTTAAGTGTCTTAGTGGAGTAGAGGCAGTCAAATTGGCATCTGAGTGATTTCAAAGCGTTATTATGAGAAAAATCAATTTTTTCACACTTAAACGGCAAAATCTGAGTGATAGCGTAGTCTGAGCGGAAAATGATGTATGGACGAAATGTAGAGACAAATGTCCTCTACAATTATGTCGAAGTAATTATCAAAATCGGTTCAGCGACAGTCGAGATAATTGAGGTTATGTGATATTGAAATTCGTTTTTTGACTGTGGCGCCCCTGGTGTTGGTCCCACGAAGTTCAAATGTTCTAGAAAGTTGTAGTATTTGGTGAGATCTTTCGTTGAAGCCCTCATTCATCAAAATCGGTCACATAGAACCGGAGATATGATTTTTTGAATTTCGTGAACTTTGACCCCTCATATCTCCGGTTCTATTAAAACCACAGCGCACTTACACACCATTTTGGAAACGTCCTAGACTGGACTACAACATACTAAAATTTGATTAACTTGCACAATGCCGTTTTTGAGAAAAATGATTTTGAAATTCGATGAATTTTGACGCTATCGCAGCGCCACCTGTGGTGACTTTTTGAACTTCCATCTGAAAGTGCTCATCGAGACGAAACCAAAAAGGTAAAATTTAGGTCGCTATGTTAATTAGAACCGGAGATAGAGGCCGGTCAATGTTCGAACTTTGACCCCTTATAGCTCGGGTCAGGAGTTATGGATCGACTTAAGGTTTTTTTGTTTGATAGGTATAATCAACGGCTACAACATACTAAATTTTCAGCCCGATTGCATAAGGAATTTTTGAGTTATTAACTTTTAAGATTTAAAAATTTTCTTTTTAATAATAGCGCCCCTAGCGGTGGTTTTATGAACTTGCGATGTTAGAAGGGGAGGTGGAATTTCACGAGAGCTTTCCAAAAAGCCCCCATTTTTTATATTCTGACAATTAGAACCGGAGTTATGGCCATTTTAAGAAAGTTTTTTTGGACCCTTATAGCTCGGGTCAGGGGGGTCGGGGGATCTTAAGTTTGATATTGATGGAAAGCTCTAAGGCCCAGCTATAACATACTAAAATTTGAGCCCGATCGATGCCATAGGGGCGGAGCCATTAAGAAAACAAAAAAAGGGGGTATTCAAAATGGCTGAAGGAGGGGTGGTGGGTGGGGGGTCAATGCACCAAGTTGCAATTTTCATACGATATATAACCTTTGCCGAAAACCGCAAGTCGATATCTTTTTTAGTTTAGGAGTTATTAAGCTCCAAAGAGCGGTCGGACGGACGGACGGACGGACGGACGGACGGACGGACGGACGGACAGACGGACGGACGGGAACGGTTTTTAGCCATCCATATATTCGTGATCAGGAAGTGTCAAAACACATTCTGGCAAAGTTTGGGGCCAATCGGAGGACATGAGATTTTGTTAGGATTATAGTAGGTGAGATTGTTAAGAATCTCACCTAATACAGATGTTCTGGGAAAAACTTTTTTATTCAGTATCAGTCAGAATGTCGTCAAAGTCGGATGTGTGTGGTGAGTGCAAGAAGGAGTTACGTGATCGGGCAGGGAAAACCATTAGGCCAATTCCCTGCTCTAAATGTAAAACATTGTATCATAGTAAGTGTTTGAAAATGGACCAAAAAACCGCGAATGATCCCTTATCGGCGGGAAACTGGATATGTCTCCCTTGCAAGAGGGCCAGTTTTAGTGAGCGTTTTTCTCCTGTGCAAGGACGGTCAAAATCGCCAAAATCCACCTCTGATGCCTCTGGTGGTAATCCAATCATGGAGAAATTAAATGGGATTACAAATGAGCTTATCGGAGTAAAGGATGCAGCTATGCAAATGGGCGCTAAACTGAGCGATGGTGCATTGATTATGGATAAGCTCAATATTCTTGTAAAAGAAGTTGGACTTATTTCCAACATCGTCGCCAGCTATGAACAGAAATTGCAGCAGTTAAGTGAATCAAACAGTGAAGTGATAAATGACAATGCTAAGCTTCGATCTGAGCTAAAATCAGTGAAAATTTCCTTTGAACTTGAGAAATAGAGAAGTATTCAAAGTGATATAATTGTCTGTGGTCTACCCAAAAATGTCGATCTGGATGAAAAAACTGTACTTGTAAATCTCTGCACAAAGCTCGAAGTGAAACCGGAACAATACAAAGACTTCACTGGGGCGAAAGTCCATTTGATCAAAGTTGATAACAAATCTATGGCTGAACAGAAGCTCTGCATCTCGTCTGCGCCTGAGCTGTGTGATGCGATAATGAGAAAGTACCGTGAGGCAAAAAAGAGAGGCTCCAAATTGTGCGCAGCTGACTTGCACACAAGTGGGGATCAAAAACCAGTCTATATCAATGATAATCTCACTGGTTACTTCCAGCTATTGCACAAAAAAGCACGTGATATGAGAAGAGATGGTCTAATTAAATTTGTGTGGACCAAAAAGGGGAAATTATTTGTGAGAAAGGAGGGAAATGGGAGAATTGTTGTTATAAAACACTCTGATGATTTTAAACAATTTAAATCAGAATAACGAAGTAATAAACATTTCCCTTTCTCACAACCCTTCAATAAAGTGTGATGTTCAGCTAAATGAAGTAAAACTGAGTGGTATCTCAGTGAACTTTTAGTAAATGAATGACAGAAGTATCAAAAATAAGTTAAGTGAAATTGAAACGATTGTAACCCAATTGAATTCCGAAATAAGTTTTATAGTGGTGACTGAAACGTGGCTAAACAGTGCTGAGGAAAAATATATTTCTATTAACAATTTTATATTTGAAAATGCAGCTAGATACAATCGATCTGGAGGTGGATGTGGTATATTTATAAATACAAATATAAAATACAAAGTGAAATCCAAATTTTCGGATCAAAGACATAGTTTTATAAAAGTGGAACTCAACATCTCAGGTGAAAAACTGAATATCTTGGGTTTATATCGACCCCCTAGGTACTCCAGGGAGCAGCTCGATTCGTTCAATTCGGTAATGGAGGACTTTTTGCACAAAGCCAAAACAAAAATAGTATAGCGTTCGGTGATTTTAATGTAGACTTGAATTCTTCGACAAAGCATATTGAATCAATTGGGAAAGAACTTCTAAATAACATGCTCTCTCACCAATTTGTGATTTGCAATCAAAACACAGTAACAAGAGTTGAATCTGGTGCAATGCTGGATCATATTTACACAAATATATTGGACATAAAATTAAATGTCTCATATGTTAATCTGGACATCTCCGATCACGTGGTCATGTGTGGTGAACTTTACCTAAATCAAAATTTAAGGAAACGTACAGCCCCTGAATGCAACGAAAATTTAAAAATAAAAGTGACAAATTTTAGGAAAGTCAATGACAAACTAAGTAACAGTGTTTTTAATCTACGTGAGACCAGCTTAGATGGAAAAGTTAAAAGCTTTACCAATCAATTCAAGTCTGTGATTGAGGACTCAACAACAATTAAAACCATAAAAAGAAACAAAACTGATCAGAAGTGGATTGACCACAAGTTAAAAGAACTGTTGATTCGTAAAAACATTTGGTACAAAAAATATATGAAAGATAAATCTAATTTGCATGTAAAGGAAGAGTATAAATACTGGTGCGCGAAATTTAATGAATACCAATTATTGTGTAAAGAACGATACTTTTCTAAAAAATTTGAAAACAATAAAAATAATTTAAAGAAAACGTGGAACACAGTGAATGAGCTAGTCTATGGCAGAAGCACCTCAAAAAACCTATGTAATAACTTATTCCAAACAAACTCTAACAGTGAACTAAAATTAAAACTGAATGAAATCAATGAATATTTCGCAGAAGTTGGTGTCTCCCTAATAAAAAAAATTAACCATACATTAACATGTTCAAGTAAGCTTTGCAGTGATGTCTTTGAGTTTAGAGAGGTGCGGAGTGCTGAGGTGAAATTAATAATTAAAAGGCTAAAAAACACAAACTCTTGCGGGTCTGATGGCCTTTCGGCAAAGCATTTTAAAATGTGTGTCGAATCTGTGGCGCAGACGGTGGCTGATCTGATAAACCAAAGTTTCTCAGAAGGTGTTTTCCCAAACACTTTGAAGCTCTCGAGGATAACTCCCGTTTTTAAATCTGGAGACAAAAAGGACCTTTCAAATTATAGGCCAATTAGTGTTTTACCAACATTGGCCAAAATCTTTGAAGCTGCAGCTGTAAATCAAATCATGGAGTATGCAGAATTGAATAAGGTGTTCTCGGACGCTCAGTATGGCTTCAGACCAAAATCATCTACCTCATCAGCTCTTTTTGATGTAGTGAGCACTCTCCAGGCAGCGCGGGACGTGAGAAAAAAGGCTCTAGCTATCTTCATAGACCTGAAGAAAGCCTTTGACGCCGTCGATCACTACGTTCTCCTGCGTAAACTAGCGCGTTATGGATTCCTTGGCACCTCAAGGGATTGGATTGCGGACTACCTTGCTAGGGGAAGTCAAATGGTTACTCACAATGGAATTCAGTCAGACGTAGTTGACTGTGAGGCAGGAGTCCCCCAGGGCAGCCGCCTGGGACCCGTCCTCTTTGTCCTTTTTATCAATGACATAGAAGTGATCGGGCTCGAGGGGCATTTGTTTATGTACGCTAATGACCTATGCCTTATATACCCTGGAAATGACCAACTACTGCTCAGAGACGCCGCTCAAAGGGATCTTCAGAGAATTGATAATTGGGCCAACCAAAGCAAGGTCACTGTGAACGCTGAAAAAACGAAATTTATGATTTTCGGCGGGACTGGTGACGGGTGTGACCTGGCAATGAATAACTCGACACTGGAAAGGGTTTATCAATTTAAATATCTGGGCGTCATTATTGACCACAGCCTGAGTTTTGAGCCTCACATTGAGATGCTCTTGGCGCGTCTTTCGGCCCTTACAGGGGTTATGCGTCGCGATGGGGGACGTGGTTCGCCTGTGGGGGTCCGGATCTTGGTGTACCACGGACTGTTCGAGTCAGTGATGATGTTGACGCAGTAGAGGAAAAATGTGTCAGGCGTAGCATCGCCTGACGGGAGAGTAGAGCTTTCGTTCCACAGTTCCACACACACACACTCAGAGATCATTCGTTGTCTTCCCCTCTTCCATGACAAACAATGTCGTGTGTTGAGCGGGAATTCGAGAACTTTCTTCCCATTGTTGGGAGAAAGTATAAATGGGAGAAGCTCGAAATCCACTTCCTCTTTTTTTCTCTGCAGTTATCACCAATAAAGTAGTATCATCTTGCAAAAGTGAACCACGTTTTTTTTTTTCTTTCTAAAAAAGTCCAATTTATCAGTGATTTGGTGTCAAAAGTTAAGTTTATGAGTTAAAAAATCAAAGGAAATTTTCCCTCCTTTCTCAGTGTGGCTTGGCAGTGCATTTTGGCCAGGTTTTTAGTGAAGAAGGATTAAGAAAGATTGAGACGCCTTTCCACACGAGGCTGCGTGCAAGAGACTCGTCTGAGCGGCAGGACAAGAGAAAAATTGCGTTTTGTCCATCTAGCCGGATGGCTTTGGACATACACAATTAATCTCTTACTTAAATCATCCTCCAGGTACACCATAGATCACCCCCCAGTCTCATCAGCCTCATTCATACGCCACAATCATCCTCCAGGTACACCATAGATCACCCCCCAGTCTCATCAGCCTCATTTTACGCCACAATATCCTCCGTACACCATAGACAATCATCCTCATTCATAGAGGTACACCATAGATCACCCCCCAGTCTCATCAGCCTCATTCATACGCCACAATCATCCTCCAGGTACACCATAGATCACCCCCCAGTCTCATCAGCCTCATTCATACGCCACAATCATCCTCCAGGTACACCATAGATCACCCCCCAGTCTCATCAGCCTCATTCATACGCCACAATCATCCTCCAGGTACACCATAGATCACCCCCCAGTCTCATCAGCCTCATTCATACGCCACAATCATCCTCCAGGTACACCATAGATCACCCCCCAGTCTCATCAGCCTCATTCATACGCCACAATCATCCTCCAGGTACACCATAGATCACCCCCCAGTCTCATCAGCCTCATTCATACGCCACAATCATCCTCCAGGTACACCATAGATCACCCCCCAGTCTCATCAGCCTCATTCATACGCCACAATCATCCTCCAGGTACACCATAGATCACCCCCCAGTCTCATCAGCCTCATTCATACGCCACAATCATCCTCCAGGTACACCATAGATCACCCCCCCCAGTCTCATCAGCCTCATTCATACGCCACAATCATCCTCCAGGTACACCATAGATCACCCCCCCCAGTCTCATCAGCCTCATTCATACGCCACAATCATCCTCCAGGTACACCATAGATCACCCCCCAGTCTCATCAGCCTCATTCATACGCCACAATCATCCTCCAGGTACACCATAGATCACCCCCCAGTCTCATCAGCCTCATTCATACGCCACAATCATCCTCCAGGTACACCATAGATCACCCCCCAGTCTCATCAGCCTCATTCATACGCCACAATCATCCTCCAGGTACACCATAGATCACCCCCCAGTCTCATCAGCCTCATTCATACGCCACAATCATCCTCCAGGTACACCATAGATCACCCCCCAGTCTCATCAGCCTCATTCATACGCCACAATCATCCTCCAGGTACACCATAGATCACCCCCCAGTCTCATCAGCCTCATTCATACGCCACAATCATCCTCCAGGTACACCATAGATCACCCCCCAGTCTCATCAGCCTCATTCATACGCCACAATCATCCTCCAGGTACGCTACTCCATCGTTGGTCCAGCAGAGCCTCAACGACAGGTTACGTTGTCAGAAGCTGATTGGTGAGTTTTCCATTTGCTTGATCTAATTTCGACTTCTTTAAATACTATTCCTTTCAATACCTCTCCCTCGTGATCTCTTACAATGCCATTAGCTGAGAAAAGAAGCTCCCTTAAGGGGTATCTCAAACGGTTCGAGGATCAGAGAAATGATATTATTTCGGGTAAAAGGGACAGATAATCCTAACCGGCTTATGTAGGTGAGATTCTTAACGTGAGCTAACTCGGAGTGCATGCAAATTCGATTTGGAGCTGAAGTTGGGAGACGCCATTCAGTTATCTTGAATCAAATTCGTGAAATTATACAAATTTTGTATTTAAACCAAAATATCAAGGATTTGGATGGAGTGACAGAAAAGTGTTATATGGGTGAAATGTAGACCAGAAGATTAGATTAGATTAGATTAGAATTCGGGGGCGGCGAACAGCTCCATCCATGCGCCATCCAGCTCCACTCAGCTCCAGCCGCCATTCCAGCCTCAGCCACACCATCAACCACCATCCTCATGTCCTCGCTAGTTCGCCGTCTGCACCCAGGCCTCAGTGTGGGCCCATTATGCATCCCCGTCCATTGTAACTCCTCGTTTTAAGGGTCGTGTGTACTGAGCCAGCCAGTCTTCCTGATGAATTCCATTATACAGGCCGGCTTCAGTTGTGGTAGTTCGTCGCAAGAGAGCACCGCTTTACCCAGCAGTACTCGTCTTGTGTTGTAGAGACTGGGACAGTCACATAAGTAATGTAGGACCGTTTCCTCAGTATCGTTACAGCCCCTGCAGATCGGGTTACATTGTATACCCAATCTAAAAAGGTGTTTGTTTAGACAGTGTCCGGTGAGAAGGTTAGCAAACTGCCTCGCTTTGCAGCGCTTGCTGCCCACCAGGTACTCTGTCCTTTTACTGTTCACTTGTGGCATAAACAGTCTGGACACACGGCAATTTCTAGTAGCAGACCAGGCCGTTTGGTGTTGTGTGAGTAAATCCATCTTGATGATGGTTTTTTCTTGTTTGGGGGGATACTCCAACAGCGGGTTCCGGACCGATAAATTCGGTCTTCGCTCCCACCATTGTGAGGCGGTCCGCCTCCTCATTACCCTCTATTCCGCAGTGCCCAGGCACCCAATGGAGAGTGATCTCGCAATTAAGCGAGGCCATTTCTATCATTTTCCGGCACTCAAGCACTAACGAAGAGCGGGAGTTATATCCTGAAATGGATAGTAAAGCAGCTTTGCTGTCAGAAAATATGTTTATTCGCCGGTCAGAGATACCAGCCTCAATCAGACTCCGTACTCCAACCAGGATTGCCGTGACCTCGGCCTGAAATACCGTGGTATTTCGGCCAAGAGGCACCGACCCACCAAGTCCAAGTTCTGGACAGTGGTACCCGGCACCTGAGGACTCTTCTACACGTGAGCCGTCAGTGAAGAGTGCAACTGTACCGGGCTCAATAATCTCACCCGCGTGCTCTCTCCATTCAGCCCTTGTGTGAAGTATAGGTCTAAAGTTCTTTTGAGGCAATCTTTCCTCCAACTGGAAATCATCCCTCATTAGAAGGTCAGGATGCCTTCGAACAAGTGAGTCCATGATACGCACATGTCCCACTGGGTGGCAGCCAACCTTCCATGTACCTGCTGTGCGCAGTCTAAATGCTGCCATACCCGCCTCCGCTTTAATATAGAGCGGAAGTGGAGGCAAGCTTAGCATAACCTCCAGAGCAGCAGTGGGTGCTGTTCTAATGGCTCCTGTAATTGCAAGACAGGCTAATCTCTGAAGCCGCTGTAGTGCCCGAGCCGAATTATTATATTCAACTCTAGGCCACCATACCACAGCTCCGTATGAGATCAGAGGTCTAACTATGGCTTGATACATCCATAGTGTGATTGTTCCGGATAGGAACATGCCTTTTCTTCAATATATGAGAAATTGTATGTAAAACCCCACGAGCAAAAATGATAAAGTTTAGGCTTAGATTTTTGCACTATAAGTGATCCAAAATTAGAAATTATCCGTCTCATCAAACAGATATATAATCCAAATGTGCTTTAAGATAGTTTCATCCTTTAAGGATCATTAGTTTACTTAATAATCATGCCAATCCTTGGGCATAACATTCAGATACAAAATTTCTCATTGAACACTAAATTGCATATTTTTAGGGATAGTTTTTTATCATAAATATCCGTAGTTTATTATTCATATATGCAAGATCATTTTTCTACACTATCAAACTGTAACTATACTTGATATCGTTAGTCCAATCCTTATAGTGTAAGAAAAAACCATATGAATCCTTTATCATGTCTCATAGCATCTTCAATTTAAGATTAAATGCACTGTTAATCCGAATTTCAGATGGAAATTACCATCAATAGAATCGTACTAAAGTCGATTATCACTTTCTAAAGGATTCATCCTTCAAATCAATATATTTCAAATATTCATTTTTATATGACAATTCATCCAGTGAATGACCGACCTATTTAACGTGCGTCATTGGGTGAAGAAGACAAACAAGAAAAATGCAATTCTGCACATCAGGCATATATTCAAATATAGGGACTTAGCAATTTTCAAACAATGCTCAATAGTGGGAGAGACCACAAATTTTGTATAAAAACCCATAATTTTTGTAAATAAATTTAGATTTCGCATTACCAGGGAACCAAGCGTTTCTTTTCGGCATTTAATTGCCTTTGTCTCTTCTGCGATTTCTCAGGACCACTTTGGCCAAGTCCAGCGGCACTCTAGTGCCTTCCACTTCAGCGGCCAAAGAGTCTGGCTTGTCTTTAGCGGCATCTAAAGTGCCTTTCTCTCAGCAGCCAGACACTCGGCTCTGTTGCCTGGACTCAGCGGCTTTACATAAAGCCTAAGGACCTAAAGTGGCAACATCTTCTGGCTTTGTTCGTCGGCATTAGGATTGCCTACTTTCAGCAGCCAGAAGAGGCTCCGCTGCCTACCACTGCGGCTTTAAATAGCCTATCTTAAGTGGCAGCTCGGACTTTGAGGAATTGAAGATATTTTCTCCCTGAGGCATTCGTGCCCGGTGCACAGACCAAGTCTCTGTTTTACGCTCTGGAGGCATCAGATTAGTCTGGTCGCCATCACTGAGGGGCATTCCTGCCTGTATCCCAGTGGCATTCAATTGCCGTTACCAGGGGCTGTCTTTAAAAGACGCCGAGCGACACCGAAAGGGTAGAAAACCTTCAATAAATCAACAGTCTAAAGAGCAGGGAATTTCTTGGCGAGATCTGAGAAATCTTCCTCCTCTATATTGGCTCCTGCAGCCTGATTGGAGCCAACAGTGATTTTCGGCGACAGACCCCATGATCTGCCAAATAGATATCGACATGAAAAGAAACATCTAGTGGCCGCGGTGATACGGTCCTCCAGATGTCTCTTCCATGTCAGTCTTTGATCAAGTAAAATACCGAGGTACTTTACTTCTTTCTGGAGGATAAGGTCTTTCCCAAAGAATTTGGGCGCCCTATACCCCTGCAGTTTGTACTTTCTTGTGAAAACGATGAGAGCGGTCTTGTCAGGGTTAACCCTAAGACCGCTAGAACCACACCATTCTTCGACAATTGTTAGTGCTCTTTGCATTAGTTCACAGAGCGTAGATAAAAATTTACCCCGTATGACAATACAGACGTCATCGGCGTATCCTTGTGTGTAAGCATTAGCAGAGTTCAGTTGAACCAGTAAGCTGTTCACCACCATGGTCCATAGAAGGGGGGACAGCACGCCACCCTGTGGACAACCGTTGCTCACAGCTGCCGACAGGAGAGACCCACAGACCCCCGCCTCCACCATGCGATTTTTCACTAAGTTAGTGATGAATTTTTCTAGGGTTTGGCCTAGACCAAATTCTTTCATCGCCCTAACCAAGACCGCAGAGTTAACCCTGTCAAAGGCTCCCTCTATGTCCAAGAAAGCGACAAGAGCCATTTCTTTGTCACAAATTGACTTTTCGATTCGACTCACCAATTGATGAAGAGCCGATTCTGTGGATTTTCCTCTTTGATAGGCATGTTGCATAGGACTCAAGGGCTTCTTTATAAGAATCCGACTCCTAACATACCTATCGCAAAGTTTCTCCAGGGTTTTGAGCAAAAACGAAGTCAGACTAATTGGCCTGAAGGACTTGGGTTCCTCGTAATTGCTTTTGCCTGGTTTGGGTATAAATACTATCCGTGCCCGCCTCCAGGCATGTGGTACATACCCGATGGCAAGACACGCCCTAAATAGGTTTCTTAGCGGTACCGTGATTATATCTGCAGCTTGCTGAAGCAATGCCGGAAATATACCATCCGTACCAGCTGTTTTGTAGGGTGAGAAACCGCCAATTGCCCATGCCACACCTTCACATGAGACAATTTCAGAAGCTTTTTCCCAACCACCTCTACTCCCCGAATAAATTTCGGGTTGTTCATTAAGTGGTTCCACACCGTCTATTTGACAGTTAGGAAAGTGTGTCTCGAGCAAGAGACGTGTAACTTGCTCCGCGGAATCTGTATAGACTCCGCTAGGAGCTCTCAGCATGCCAAGCCGCTCTGAGGGTTCCTTGGATAGAACCTTTTTAATCCTAGCCGCTTCTTTAACAGCCAGAATTTGACTACAAAAGTTCCTCCAATTCTCCCTTTTCCATTTTCTCAATGCCTTCTTATAGTCCCTTTTACGAGCCGCCGCTTCATCCCAGTCGCTGTCTAGCATCGTATTTTGGGCCCTATTGATTGCTTTCCTAGTCCTCTGTCTAAGTAAGCCAATTTCTTTAGGTAATTTACCTCTATTCCCACCTGATGAGTAATTAATGGGCAGGCTTTTTCATAAGCCGATAGCAAAGCCGAGTTCAGTTTGTTAACTGAGTCTTCAATGCCCTCAGCATTTTTAGGCGCACACCCATTGTCCCGCCACTCCTCGGAAAGTAGCCGATTGAAATTCAACCAGTTAGTTTTCCGAGGGTTGCGGAATGGCCTCGGAATATTGGTTGGAGCCGAAATGTCGAAATAAATCCTTCTATGATCAGACATAGTCAGACAATCCGACACATGCCAACCTGTAGCTAGCTCAGCTGCAAGAACCGATCCAAATGTGATATCAATGACTTCCTTCCTTCGTCTGTCAACGAAAGTGGGCTTGTCACCTGCATTAATAACCTGCAGTTGGTTCGTGCAGATAAAACCCAAGAGAGACTCCCCCCGCGCATTAACGCCACTGCTACCCCATGCAATGTGATGAGCATTGGCATCAGCACCAACGAGGAGCTCCCATGAGTTCATCTCACACGCCGCGACCAGATCTGCCAGCTCTCGAGAAGGTGGCAAATCAGTCGCGTCATATGGCAAGTAAGCCGAGACAAGGACCAGCTCCCCTCTCCCACGAGCAGTCTCTATCTCCACTTTAACCGCCACTAAATCTCCAGTGGAGTATTGAGGAAGGAACATTGCATTAATGTCCTTAGAGACATATATGCAAGTCCTAATCTTATGGTTTACGCGGTTGCTGTAATACAGATTGCCGCGTTGTAAATCAACCCCTTTAACTTTGTTTTGGACCGTCCAGGGTTCTTGGAACAGTCCAATGCAAGCCTGCACCACCGCCAGCTTCTCATTTATACAAGTCATTGCAGCGCGGCAGTGGTGCAGGTTCGCCTGAATGCATTTAATTATGTTCGTCATCAGAGTCCGGACGTCCCCCCTCCTCGGATTTGGGTATCCTCACCCTCAGGGTACCGAAATCATAGAAAAGTCGGCCCCCATTGGCTCGGATGCTGTCAGCCGATCCCTCGTCGATTCCGACGTGGATCAGCTGACCCCCCTCCCTTCGTTCGGCGCGGAAGACCGTCCAGCGTCCCGTCTCCAACCCATTTTGTGCGCCAATCAGTTTAAGCACGGCGCTATGGTGCTCCACCGGGCCGGGGATGAAGAGGGTAACCCTCATCCTCCTCAGCTCGGACTGGTCAATTACCCGGAGGTTGTATCCGGATGGCACCGGCATACCCGCGGTCTCCCGAACAAGCCAGGCGCGGGCCACCGCATCGAAGCAGATAATGCGGAGTGCTCCCGCGTCCAGCCTGAACCCAGAAAACCTCGGGGTAGCCCCGCGGCCCATCTCGGCCCTTAACCTATCACGTAGGTGTGAGAGTATTCTCTCGGACATATTGTCCGAGATCCCGGTTGTGGTTCCGGTGTTTACAATAGCCACCTTAAGGTGGTCAGCGACCTCATCCCTGAGGCTTCTTTGAGGTGGTGTATTTTTTTGGCACCTCTTTTTCATGGGGCAATCCGGAGGAGTGGTGTCATTGTTCCTCAGTCTCTTCCCAGGAGTGCCTAGATCACCTCGGATGCCGTTGCGAGATGACTCTCTCACAGCTTCCGTGGCTTTCTTGATCGGCTTGCCCCTTTCATCACTGGTAGGGACCGATCGGCGCACAGCCGCTGAGTTTGCAGCCGCTTGCGTCTCAGTCCCCGACCTTTCCTGGATCTCGGCACCAGAAACCCCCCCAGCAGCTTCCTTCTGCCTCCTTTCCTTCGCCCGACGCCGCTGAACCTTGCGCTGCTGTCCCTTTGTCAGCTTTGGCAAGGGCACCGTGGACGGGTCAGCCACCCCTCCGTTCTCTCCTTCGGGAGTCTTATCCTCAAAAATGGGTGGCAACTCCATCATTAGGGCTGCAATCCCATAGGATTTGACAGTGCCGATGGACTCAGCATCACTGTCAATCATCAGCAAGTCCTCCTCCTCAGGTGTCAATGCTCCAGTGTGAGTACCAACTTCAGCCGACTGGGCTACAGCCAAAGTTGGGGGGATGGTATTTAGGCCATCGCCAGAATTTTCCCCAGTACTGCTAGCGATGGGGTCCTCAGACGTCTTTTTGCCCTTGCCTTTCGGCGCTGAGTGCTCAGAGCAACTATCTTTATTGTTATTCATAATAATTTCCTGTGAAGCAAAACGCCCTGATTACCACCCTGTAGGCAATGATGCACCGAGGCTTGCTCCATTCACGTCACACCCGCGAAGCTTATGCTTCACGGTTTGGGTCACGGATAACTAAACGCCGAAACGTATGCAAAAGTGCCGAGTGACTTGACCAGCAAGAGTGATCGAGACTCTCAGCTCATTCACAAAACGCAACGGTACCACCAGCCTCACACTAACACACAAACGTTTAGTCGTGGGAACACCGCGAAGAAAAGTCGCGATAACTCGCGAAAGGAGCAACCCCAGCACAAAACAACACCACGAGTCGATACACCGTACATAGGCGGACACACCTCACACAGATCTTACCAACTCACGGTGAATTTGACCACAGAAATTTAATATTTCCTCAGAGCGCACAGATATCACTTGGTACCAAGCTCACTGCTAAACAGGTTTTTCATGTAGACCAGAATGTTCTCTATAATTTTCCCATAGAACATGATCTCATCGATTACTCAGAAGCCAAGATAAGCGAGGTTTTTTTGTTTCTTAACTCGTTTTTTCATCCAGAGTTCCCCAAGTAGTCATTTGTTGAACTTCAACTATATCAAAGAATTGTTGTATTTTATGGGACTTTCCATTTAAACCCCTATTTTAAGTGTCTCGGTGGAGTAGAGGCAGTCAAATTGGCATCTGAGGGATTTCAAAGCGTTATTATGGGAAAAATCAATTTTTTCACACTTAAACGGCAAAATCGGAGTGATAGCGTAGTCTGATCGGAAAATGATGTATGGACGAAATGTAGAGACAAATGTGCTCTACAATTGTGTTTAAGTAATCATCAAAATCGGTTCAGCGACAGTCGAGATAATTGAGGTTATGTGATATTGAAATTGGTTTTTCGACTATGGCGCCCCTGGTGTTGGTCCTACGAAGTTCAAATATTCTAGAAAATTGTAGCAGTTGGTGAGATCTTTCGTTTAAGCCCTTATTCATTAAAATCGGTCACATAGAACCGGAGATATGATTTTTTGAATTTTGTGAACTTTGACCCCTCATATCTCCGGTTCTATTGAAAATACAGCGCACATACACACCATTTTGGAAACGTCCTAGACTGGACTACAACATACTCAAATTTCATTAACTTGCACAATGCCGTTTTTGAGAAAAGTTACTTTGAATTTCGATGAATTTTGATGCTATCACAGCGCCACCTATGGGGACTTTTTGAACTTCCATCTGAAAGTGCTCATCCAGACGAAACCAAAAAGGTAAAATTTATGTCGCTATGTTAATTAGAACCGGAGATAGAGGCCGGTCAATGTTCGAACTTTGACCCCTTATAGCTCGGGTCAGGGTTTATGGATCGACATAAGGTTTTTTTTTGTTTGATAGGTATAATCAACGGCTACAACATACTAAATTTTCAGCCCGATTGCATAAGGAATTTTTGAGTTATTTAACTTTTAAGATTTAAAAATTTTCTTTTTAATAATAGCACCCCTAGCGGTGGTTTTATGAACTTGCGATGTTAGAAGAGGAAGTGGCATTTCACGAGAGCTTTCCAAAAAGCCCTCATTTTTTAAATTCTGACAATTAGAACCGGAGTTATGGCCATTTTAGGAATTTTTTTTTGGACCCTTATAGCTCGGGTCAGGGGGGTCGGGGGATCTTAAGTTTAGTATTGATGGAAAGCTCTAAGGCCCAGCTATAACATACTAAAATTTGAGCCCGCTCGATGCCATAGGGGCGGAGCTATTGAGAAAACAAAAAAAGGGGGGTATTCAAAATGGCGGAAGGAGGGGTGGGGGGTGGGGGGTCAATGCACCATGTTGCAATTTTCATACGATATTTAACCTTTGCCGAAAACCGCAAGTCGATATCTTTTTTAGTTTAGGAGCTATTAAGCTCCAAAGAGCGGCCGGACGGCCGGCCGGCCGGGAACATAACTTAGCCCCCCATATATTCGTGATCAGGAAGTGGCGAAACACATTTTGGCCAAGTTTGAGCGCGATCGGAGGACATGAAATTTTGTTAGGATTATAGTAGGTGAGATTGTTAAGAATCTCACCTAATAGAGATTGATTCCGAAACCGCTCAAGCGATTTTGAACAAGCTTAAGGATTATGAAACTCAATTTGCGCAAATACATAAAGATATCTTGTCCGCCACCCTTGACGTTGAAAGGGAAAGAGCGGAGCATAATGGAATTATAGTCAGAATGGGTTCGCTCTATTCATTTTTTGCCGAGTATGCTAACAATAAGGGCGTGGATTCAGATCAGAATCTTCCCTCCAACCCTACCACCACTCTTCTCAATAAGGCTCAATCCACTCCCACTGGTGCCACAGCTCAGAATGTTGGTGAAAGTTCCCAACCACAACCTTCCATTCTTGAAATAGCTCTTGCTAGATTAATTGACCACCAGCAAGAATCGGATCGTAGAAATCAGTTATATTTTCAGAATTTAAATGAAACTTTGCTAAACATTTCCACCAACAATGCTAACCATACCAGCTCCGATAATCACCAGCGGTCTAATAATAAACTACCACCTTTGACTGTTCCTGACTTTTCTGGCGATTATACAGCATGGAAGAACTTTAAGGATATGTTCCTTAGTATCATTGACAAGGATTCCAAGCTTTCACAAGTTCAGAAGCTCCAATACCTTAAAACTTATGTGAAAGATGAAGCACTCAAATTGATTTCCGAAATCTCAGTTACTGAAGAAAATTATGTTGTGGCATGGGATGCTCTTGTGAAACATTATGACGATACCTTCACAGTAGTTAATTGTCAAATCGATAGGTTTTGCAAGATTCTAAGTGTAGCTGCGCCCACAGCTTCTGCAATAGCAGAGGTTTATACCACAGCAAGTTCAGTGATCAATTCCCTTGATGCCCTTAAAGTCACAAGTCGAGATCCCTGGGTTATCTATTTTCTTCTTGCCAAACTTGATCAAGAAACCAGGACACTTTGGTCTCAAGACTCAGCCAAGAAAATGCCCACTTGCCAAGACTTCATGGAGTTCCTTGACAACAGGTTGCGGTCTCTAAGGTTATGTCAGAGCATGCCAAGTAATCCCTTGAACAATCCGCAAAAGCCCTCAAATTCTAAGCCACTATTTTCTCACCAACCCAGATCTAATATGCCCAAGCCCAACCAAGCCAGTGTACTTGCCGCTGCAGCCCCCCACCCGTGCACGGCCTGTAACCAAATGGACCATAAGGTCTTCAGATGTCCCACCTTTCATCAAATGTCACCAACAGATAGATTAGCATTTGTACGTCGGAAAGGTCTTTGTCGAAAATGCCTTGTTGGCACCCATGCTTCCAAAGATTGTACTTATTTCCCATGCAGAAGATGCTCTAATCCCCACAACACCCTTCTACACGATTCGTTCTACCCCGACAACACCAACACTTCAAGTCCCAACCAAGCACTGGCTACCGCCACTTCTCCTCAGGTCGCCTCGATTGTGCAGGACACCCAGACAAATGATCTAACTGATTCTCAGGACCCTCTTGAACCCGTACCTCCAGTTACCAGGTCAAATGCATCCGCCATAAATTCCAATCCTGGCATTTCTCGCATTCCTAACAAGGTTTTCTTGGAGACGGCAGTGGTGCAGGTTCTCGACAGAAATGGCATTCCGATGCAATGTCGTGCGCTCTTGGATTCAGGAGCTCAAGTCAATTTAATCTCGCAGTCCCTTTATCAGCGTTTGAAACTACCTAAGACGTTATCAAATATCTTTATTGGAAGTGTTGTTCAGGGAGGAGCGCAATCTAAATATCAAACCGATTGTACTGTAATATCTCTGGTGAGCAAGTCAAGCTTCACCATGCCATGTCAAATTGTGACCTCAGTCCTAGAACAAAAAATTCCAAATTGGGAGGCGAAAGAATCCCACCTTCAAATTCCTTCTGACTTCCAATTGGCCGATCCCACCTGGTTTGTGCCTCAGCCCATTGAGTTGTTAATCAGCAACGAGTTTTATAATGAGCTAATATCTGGAAAGAGCATTAAGCTGGGTCCGGGAATGCCTGTGCTGAAGGAGTCCTGTCTGGGTTGGATAATTTCAGGGCCATTTCAGGAACATCCTAACTCCCCAATAGGTCCGGTTGTGGCCACTACTTTGGCGTCTATTGACACCACTTTGAAAAAATTCTGGGCCTCTGAAGAAGTTGAACCGCCTCGTCAATCCAATCCAGATCATTTAAAGGTAGAAGAAGTATTTCGAAACACCACTGTCCGTGATTCCACTGGGCGTTATATCACACACATTCCATTCAAACACAACCTCGGAAGGCTTGATACAAATCTGCCTAATGCCACAAAACAATTCCTTTCGTTAGAAAGGAAACTTCAAAAGAATCCCACATTACGAGAAAATTATGACAAGGCCATGAGCGAGAATTTCACCCTAAACTTTTTCGAGGAGGTTCCAGATGATGAATTGAGTCGACCTTGCTATTATTTGCCACATCATGCAGTAGTTAAAACCACTGAGACCTCCACTAAAACCAGAGTCGTGATGAATGCGAGCTCAAAAAGCCAGACTGGCCTCAGTCTCAATGATGTCGCAATGATGGGCCCCACGGTTCTGCCCGACATTGTGGACATCCTCTTGAGATTTCGAATGCACGAATTTGCCTTCACATGCGACATAGAGAAAATGTACCCTCAAATTCTCATTTATCCTCCCCACCGTGATTATCACCGAATCCTATGGAGATTTGACCCTGACCAACCGATAAAACATTTTCGCGCCAGAGGTGTCTGTTTTGGCGTGACTTCCTCCCCCTTCTTAGCAACCAGGGGTTTGAACGATCTTGCTGACCATGGCAAACACACTCACCCATTAGCCAGTTATCTTCTTACCCACAACTTTTATGTTGATGATTGCTTGGTGTCGGTGACCTCAATTAACGAAGCTCGTCAATCCATTGATCAGCTGCAAAGTCTTTTGGCAAGTGCTGGAATGAAGTTGGCTAAATGGAATTCCAATGAACCCAGTATGTTTGCCCTAACATCTCCTAACCTCAATTTCACCCAAGAAGAAGCTACTGCTTCACCTTCGTCAACACTTGGCATGATTTGGCGTTCAACAACTGACCAATTCCATTATAAATTGTCCTCCAATTTTGCTGCAGCTCGTACTAAGAGAGAAATTCTGGCATGTGTCGCTTCGTTATATGACCCATTAGGATTGATCGGTCCGACTGTAGTTTGTGGGAAGTTAATTCTCCAAACCATATGGAAAAATGCGCTAGTATGGGATCAACCCATCCCTGACGATATCCTTCGGGAATGGCTACGTTACTCTAGAGCTCTGCCAGCTATCGAACAGTTGACCATTCCACGGTGGATCTCAACTATGTCAGGGTCTACTGTGAAGGAACTCCACATATTCACTGATGCTAGTTCCTATGCTTACGGTGCAGTTGCGTACGCAGTCTCCGAAGATTCTCATGGTCATTTACAGTCCCAAATTGTAATAGCAAAATCCAGAGTTGCCCCTACCGAAGCTCCCACTATCCCTCGCCTTGAACTTTGCGCCGCATTACTTGGTGCACGCCTTCTGAAAAAGATTAGTAATTCCATAGCTGTCCCTGACTACTTCATGTGGACAGACTCCACCATTGTACTGGGCCAAATCCGCTCAAAATGAACTAAATTGGATTCTTACATCCTCAGTAGAGTTACTGAAATTCAGTCGTTAACTGACATTCATAAATGGAGCCATGTCCCTACTGACATAAATCCAGCTGACATTATATCGAGAGGCATGCTCCCGGCTGATCTGATAAATGCCAAATTGTGGTGGAACGGCCCACACTTTGTCATTCAGACGATAAATTTTTGGCCACTTGATCCTACAAGGGATTTTCCGGAACCGTTAGCTATGGCTGCTGTTCCATGCAAGAGAAACGTCCATCCTATCGAAACCATTCTATCTTTATCCCTTAATTTCCGCAAGGTCACGCGCATTCTTGCGTACATCCTACGCATGGGTTCCAAAAACAAACCTACATCTTCCTTAACCGTTGTCGAATTAGGTCGGGCAGAAAGAAAGCTCATCTCCTTTACCCAAGACAGGTACCTTAGTGGGGTAAAACTGGCCATCCAAGAGGGGAAATTATCTTCCATTCGGAAATTCCGGTACCTTTGGCCGCTAAGTCCATTCGTGGATAACCAAGGATTGATCCGTGTGGGAGGACGGCTGAAAAATTCCTCGGAGAGTTATGATGTTCGGCATCCTATTTTGTTACCCAAATGTGACCTTGCGCTCATCATTGCCACTCAACTTCATCTAGACCATCAACACATCGGTCCCCAAATGCTTCTACCAACCATCCGACAAAAATACTGGCCGCTGGGCTCGAGAGATCTCACCAGAAGGGTGTGCAGATTATGCATTAAATGCTTCAAGCACAATCCAACCATGCTCAGTCAGCTCATGGGAAATCTGCCACCTGATCGAGTAACGCTCACCACCCCTTTTTCTATTTGTGAGGTTGATTTCTGCGGACCTATATTAACCAGGCCAGCATATAAACGTGGCGGGGTCTCATACAAAACATACGTATGTGCGTTTGTTTGTTTCGCCACTAAGGCAATACATTTGGAGGTGGTCGGTGACATGACCACAGGCTCATTCATCTCGGCTCTCCGAAGATTTATCTCTCGTCGCTCTGCTCCATCGCATATTTACTGCGACAATGCCACAAATTTCCGTGGAGCTGAGGCAGTAATAAAGCAGCTTCTAAATGAATTAAAATCTGAGTCACTGTTCGACGATGAATGTACTTCCAAGGGAATCACCTTCCATTTCATGCCACCAAGATCTCCTCATCATGGAGGTCTGCACGAAGCAGCTATCAAATCCTTAAAATATCATCTTCGTCGAGAAATAGGAGCCACTATCCTTACGTTCGAAGAACTCTCTACAGTGATCTGCCAAGTGGAAGCGATCTTAAATAGTCGTCCCATCACACCCTTACCTGAGGATCCCAATGAACCTGCGGCTTTAACTCCCGGTCACTTTCTCATTGGAAAGCCGTTGAATATGCTGCCTGAAGTAAACCTCACAAACATTTCGCCTCAGTCTCTCACAAGATGGCAGTTATGTCAGAAGCTCTTGCAGCATTTTGCGGCTCGTTGGAGAAAGGAGTATATTCATACCCTCCAACCAAAAAGGAAATGGTTCAATCCTCAAGAAAACCTCAAACCCGGAGATCTGGTTCTCCTCGCAGAGGATCACGTAGCCCCCAGCCATTGGTCTATGGGCATTGTGGAGGCCACTCACCCTGGTGAAGACGGAAAATGCCGAGTTGCCACCATTCGCACGACCAAGGGCACATATCAACGCGCAATCCAACGACTCGCCAGATTACCATTGGAGGGATTCGCACCCTCAGAATTCCGCCCCGGAGCATGTTGACGCAGTAGAGGAAAAATGTGTAAGGCGTATTAACGCATCGCCTGACGGGAGAGTAGAGCTTTCGTTCCACAGTTCCACACACACACACTCAGAGATCATTCGTTGTCTTCCCCTCTTCCATGACAAACAATGTCGTGTGTTGAGCGGGAATTCGAGAACTTTCTTCCCATTGTTGGGAGAAAGTATAAATGGGAGAAGCTCGAAATCCACTTCCTCTTCTTTTCTCTGCAGTTATCACCAATAAAGTAGTATCATCTTGCAAAAGTGAACCACGTTTTTTTTTTCTTTCTAAAAAAGTCCAATTTATCAGTGATTTGGTGTCAAAAGTTAAGTTTATGAGTTAAAAAATCAAAGGAAATTTTCCCTCCTTTCTCAGTGTGGCTTGGCAGTGCGTTTTGGGCAGGTTTTTAGTGAAGAAGGATTAAGAAAGATTGAGACGCCTTTCCACACGAGGCTGCGTGCAAGAGACTCGTCTGAGCGGCAGGACAAGAGAAAAATTGCGTTTTGTCCATCTAGCCGGATGGCTTTGGACATACACAATTAATCTCTTACTTAAATCATCCTCCAGGTACACCATAGATCACCCCCCAGTCTCATCAGCCTCATTCATACGCCACAATCATCCTCCAGGTACACCATAGATCACCCCCCAGTCTCATCAGCCTCATTTATACGCCACAATCATCCTCCAGGTACACCATAGATCACCCCCCAGTCTCATCAGCCTCATTCATACGCCACAATCATCCTCCAGGTACACCATAGATCACCCCCCAGTCTCATCAGCCTCATTCATACGCCACAATCATCCTCCAGGTACACCATAGATCACCCCCCAGTCTCATCAGCCTCATTCATACGCCACAATCATCCTCCAGGTACACCATAGATCACCCCCCAGTCTCATCAGCCTCATTCATACGCCACAATCATCCTCCAGGTACGCTACTCCAGATGAGTTATGCAGCGCTGGTGTGGGGAGTAGCAAGGAAGGACCTCCTGAAAAAGGTTCAAGTAGCCCAGAACAGGTTCTTGAGGATTATTCTAGGACTTCATTCTAGATGCAGCACAAAAGAAATTTATAATAACAAAGTTACGAAAATTACAATTTCAATCAAGTTTTAAAATATTCTCCACATATTTAAAATATACCATAGCCTGACCCACTCTACCTTCAAATTGAAAAACAAATCCCCTTTGCAGAAAACTAGGCGTCAATATCTATTAGAATACGCTAAACCTAATACGACAAAATTTGGCACCCGTGGATTGACATACTCCTCCATTAAAGCTTTCAATGAATTCGTAGCAACAAATCCACAAATAAATGAAAGAAACTTTATTCAACACCTAATGATATCTTCTGCCAATCAAACGCTAAATTAATAATATTTAAATTTAAATATTTAATTAATTTTTATTATAACTCTGTAGCACTTCCATTTTTTTTTCGTCTTGTTAAGCATCTGATTGTATACTTTTTGTTCAACATGTCTGTCTTTTATATTAAAATGTATAATACTGTATAGTCCCAACTTGTTGCATTCAACCGGGGCATTAATCAAATAAATATTCTATTCTATTCTATTCTATTCTATTCTATTCTAATTATTTAGAAATAATAAAAATTCTTGTGGATGATTACAAAAGGACGCTTAAATTTAAGACCTTTTTTTCTAGAATCCGATTAAATTCTGGGCTAAAATAATCTTGATAAAATGATGAAATGGGCATGTAGGATATAACTGCGATCGAGAAAAGTTTAAGCATCATATAACTGCGAAGAGTTTAAGGAGGATTTAGTGAATTTTATTTCATTCAAGTGTTGGAGAATAATAATAATAATAATAATAATAATATATAATGCTGGCACAATATTCCATGAAGGATCTAGGCCTTACCACAAGGAGATTTATAGACACGTTTTATTTTTTTTTATACGGGATGTGATTGTCAGTCTCATGCCCCGTGGAATCAAGTGCAATTCGAACATTTAATGCCAAGAAAATTCCTGGTGATCTAGGGGACTCGAACCCGGAACACTTGCATCATAGAGCGAGTGCTCTACCACTTGACCCATTGAGTGTCCATTGAAGGTTTGGGAGAATATATGAAGTTAAATGCTATATTTGAGTTAATATTTTTCGTAGTCAGGAAGTTCAGGGGTAGGTTTTGTTCCTTTTTTATTTAGCAGAAATATTTTCTAAGAACACAAATGTCTCGGATAAACATGTGAGCAATATTCCGATAATTGAAACGACAATAGTTTTATTATTATTTTTCTTGGAGGCTTCCAGACTTTTGAAAATTCAAAAAGTATTTGGTAAACTTCTTAAGTCGTCCACATTTGTTTCTTTAATATTTTGAGATTCTTTTTTTTAACAAAAGTTATTAGAATCCTTTTATAAGAGAATCCATGTAGAAGGCTTGTAAAGGCTTGTAATCATTTATTTGTTAAATGGTGTAGAAACCGTTAACAGAATTTACAGGGAACAGATATTAGTGATGGACGTTATCATTAACTCCTTGGCATCTATTTTATGCAGGAATTTTTTTACTGGATATGCAATAAGTTTTGTTTTCTGACTTCAGGAATATTGAATTAAAGTATCATCTTTTACGATACACTAAATCTAAATCTTGCATCTGAGTCCAGTAATTTCTTTCAAAGGTGTTGGATACACTATCATGGTCATTGGTTAGTTATTATTTCACGAAAGTTTGCGTGAAGTGGGGAAACTTTTTTAAATTGTACATACGGGTTTTCTCCAGTACAGTACGTTAATTGAACTGTTCTGTCTTCAAGGTAAAAGATAGTCATATTTTCGGGTAACTTATATCATTTATTAGTTATAGATTAAGATTGAAACAAAAATTCTTATGTGTTATGTTTTACTGAAATTTTTATATAATTTAAGAATTTTTATTCCATTGTATTATTGCATACTTAGCTCTCGATCTTGATAGTTTTCAATATTTTCGCAAATATGAGAAATATTTCTGTTTACACTGATCCCATAGGAATGTACATGGACTTTTTTGTACGAAATCACGAGGGGTCCCCTGGAGGGAAAAAATAAATGTGCACGATGAAACTATGACTCTTCACGAGTGCATTGATACCAAAATCATAATTATTGAGCTTATAGTTTGCTCACAATAAATAATTAAAGTCGCGAAGACATGCAAAAATTTGGCCAAAAAGTACAATGGTCAGAGGGGTTGTACAAAAATTTACTGCAAATCTGAGGTGTCAAATGCCTTGGGCCGATGGAATTTCCCCTCCCACAGTAAAATTTTTTGTACTATGGACAAAATTTTCCTTCTATCGTAGGTAGCGATGGACTTTTTCCCCTCCTTTCGGTGCACCAATGGACTTTTTCGAACAGAAAAGTACTTTTTCGTACATCGCAGAACTTTTTTGTCCATAGGAAGACAAAATGATCCTCTCCATGCTCCTTCAGTGCTCCACGGAGGAGAAAGTGATCCATGTGATCCTTTTGCACCCGCACTGATGGAAAATAAACAATTTCTTGCTTCCATCGGCATTGTGCATGTTCATTTCCCCCAGTCGCAAATTTTTTTTTTGACAATTCGAAAAATATCAAACAATCCGGCTGAACTGGTGATATTTCTATGAGTACTTAATGCATATTAATAAATAATATTTATTTAAATTCCTAATATTTAAGTTTTATTATAATATATGTAATTACAGACTTTTTCGTGTTCTTTAATCTTTTTAAATAAATAAGTTACGAGTGTTCAAAAAACAAGCAATACTTGAGAATAATAGGCTAAAATTGTGCATTCAACCTGCTCCAACAGCTGTTAATTTACTATTTCAAACACCGATAAATATTTGGATAGTATTTTAAAGAAAACGTGTATTTAAATTATTTATTTTAAATTTATTTTTTTAATTATTATTTATTTATATAAATAATTTATTTAATAGTTAATTATCTAAATCCGTACAAAAATTTAATCTAAAACTATGCAACAAATTGACAACTTTTTTCTGTCTCACATGTCTCACTCGGTACGTTTGATACAGTTGAGTCCCCTGATTAAGAATATGGTCTTGGTTTTCCTTAATCATGTCACAATTTTCTTATTAATGCTTTTAAATTTTGTCTGCTTTGCCTTACATTATCCTTTATATATGAGCTTCTAGCGAACAGAACTTAATAAGTGTGGGGTGGGTCCATTGGAAAGGTTATTATTTGTGTTTCAATTTTGATAATAACAAAATACTTTGTGAAATCACTCCTTCATGGTGTAAAATTGGAGTTTCTCTAAAATTTGCCAAAAAAATGGTCTTAGTGTGAGGTTGTAAAAAATTGTATAACACAAACTAAACAAAATATTGAAAATTCATCTACACCAAACGATAGGCATCACTTTGGACTACAATTTTGTTTATAAAAGATATCGTGCTCCGATCACTCTAAATCAGAGGTGTGCAAGAAACCGTTAACACCGAATTAACGTCAAATGAAACATGTACGTCATGATCAAAACGCTACTATAACAAACTTATTTTGACGTTAATTCGGTTTCAATAGTTTCTTGCACACCTCTGCTCTAAATGCCTCATTTGTTGGTTTTTGTCATATTTCAAAAATATGAAATATCTATTATTGAGCAAATTCCCTAAAGATAACTGAGAAAATATCTTACAAAATTTATGTGAAACTTACATAAATGTTTAGATTCTTCTTTAAATCGATCGGGGACTATCAACATGATTTCCATTTGCATCCCCAATAAACATTCATCCGCGAGAAGAAACCCCTAAACTACTTTCTCAACGAACATTTCTCAAATATATTTCAATGACTTTAGACCCTTCAAGTCATACTTTCATTTAAAATTAACCTCTACTAGAAATAGTATTAGATGGATGGATGGAAATAAGTAGAAACAAAAATTTTATTCTTAAAAGGAAAACTGAGAGCTTCGTAATGAGGGTTGATTTAGGATGTAAATGAAAATTATGTTGATGGTCCTCCCATCGATTTAAAGATGAATCTCAACATTTATATATATATATATATTTATTATAATGTTTCAAAATGATTTCTCAAAAATGTCTGGGACATTTGATTTATAATAGGTATTTCATATTTTTGGAAAATGACAAAAACCAACAAATGAGGCATATAGAGTAATCGGAGCGCGATGTCTTACTTACATGAAAAAAATTGTTGTCCTAGTGATGCCTATCGTTTGATGTAGATGAATTTTCAATATTTTGTTTAGTTTGTTTTATACAATTTTTTACAACCTCACTCTAAAACCATTTTTTTGGTAATTTTTAAAGAAACTCTAATTTTACACCCTGAAGGAGTGGTTTTACAAAGTTTTTTTTGTTATTATCAAAATTGAAACACAACTAATGACCTTTCTATCGGACCCACACTTATTAACTTCAGTTCAGGAAAACCTCAGATATAAAGGATAGAGGAAACTGGGGTACCACCAAACACTTTTGAAAGATGCGATTTCGACTAAATTTCCTAAGAAAACTGTGAATTTTAGAAAAATGTTGCTTAATCCCTTGTTATAGGCATAGGTACAGGCTGCATATTAATGTATACAAGGATGATGTGAAGCACTTCAATTTTCCGTAAAAAGGAAAATTATATCACCATGCATTTTTCGCTTTTTTCCAACCACCCGGGGTAACACCAAACACTTTCTGGGACACCAAGACGTTTGGACATTCACCACAACTCTTCATTATAAAGAAGGTATTGAAAATGTAAATAGTTCTCAAAAGAGCACTGCAAAATTTAGAATGAGTGACCAAAATAGCAAAAAACTAAAGCACTGCGCACCGAACACATTTTTCAATGGATCTTTCATAATTTTGACAACATTCGACTTCTACTGGAAAGCAGCGCCACTAAAATCGTGGCAAACATTTCACCTAAAGTTCAAATTTTGCGCGCTCTTCTGATTATTTGTGATAAAATCAAGAAATCATTCATCAATCCTTGATCAAAAAAAAATTAAGAATCATTTAATGCAAAATCGGAATCTTGAAACTATATTTTTCTTGAGTCTTGAATGAAAATCCCATAAATGAATATAAATTTCAGAAATCGAACAAAGAGGGAGATAAAGAGTAAGAAAGATAAGAGGAAAAATTTTGCCCTTCAAGCTACGCTCGCGACATCTGCAATTGTGAGAAATTTGCCTGTTTGTTGGTGCCCCAAACTCTGTTTGTTGATGAATTTTATATTCTTTTAAAAAAATGTGAACATTAATTTCTTTAGTAAATACATAAATATTATCCCAAAACATGTGGGACAGTACTGGTGTAGTAAAATTTTACTTAACTTGTTTTATTTTCATTTTCCAGGTAGATAAATAAATGACTAAAATTATCAAAATCTCACAATTTTACAAAAAATTATTTTTATTTCTAAAGTATGTGAACTATGTTGAAAATTCTTTTGCTGAACAAGCATCCCTATAGTATCCATGATTTCATATAAGTCTTGTTCTCTGAGGTGTAATATATTTAAAAAATCACAGTGTTTGGTGGTACCCCTGCTTGCTGGTGCCTCAGTTTCCCCTAATGTAAGGCAAAGCAGAAAAAAATAAAAATATTAATAAAAAAAATTGTGACGTGATTGAGCAAAACCAAGACCATATTTTTAATCAGGGGACTCAACACCATCAAACGTACCGAGTGAGACCTCTGAGACAGAAAAATGTTGTCAAATTGTTGCATAGTGTTACATAACATTTTTGTACGGTTTTAAATAATTAACTATTATTTAAATAAACTATTACCACTATTACATAATTAAATAATTTAAATTTAAATAATTAAATATTATTAAAATAGACATTTTGTTAAAAATACTATTCAAATATTTATCGGTGCATAAAATAGTAAATTAACAGCTGTTGGAGCAGGTCTAATGCAAAATTTTACTCTCTTATTCTCAAATATTGTTTATACTTAAAAAGATTAAAAAAAAACAACACGAAAAAACAGTAATTACATAAATAATTACATTACTAATTACATGCAAATATCACCAGTTCAGCCGGGTTGTTTGATATTTTTCGAATTGTCAAAAAAAAATTTGCGACTGGGGGAAATGAACATGCACAATGCCGATGGAAGCAAGAAATTGTTTATTTTCCATCAGTGCGGGTGCAAAGGGATCACATGGATCACTTTCTCCTCCGTGGTGCACTGAAGGAGCATGGAGAGGATCATTTTGTCTTCCTATGGACAAAAAAGTACCGCGATGTACGAAAAAGTACTTTTCTGTTCTAAAAAGTCCATCGCTACCTGCGATATGGCGAACTTTTTTGTACCATGGGACACAAAACTTGTACCATGTACATTCCTATGAACGCAGCCTTAAATGTACTTTTTTTTGAGCTTCAGATACGAATCTGGACTTTATATTGAAAATGTTTAATTTTTATATGACTTCATATAATATATGAAAATGAATTTATAAAGCATTTGTACCTTACGGTACTTCCGATTTTTTAAAACAAATGAAAGAAGATGACAAATATTTTCAAATAAAGCTTCACTTTTACAGGTCAACTATTTTACTGCCATTCAATTTAATATTAGGTGAGATTCTTAACAATCTCACCTACTATAATCCTAACAAAATCTCATGTCCTCCGATTGGCCCCAAACTTTGCCAGAATGTGTTTTGACACTTCCTGATCACGAATATATGGATGGCTAAAAACCGTTCCCGTCCGTCCGTCCGTCCGTCCGTCCGTCCGTCCGTCCGTCCGGCCGCTCTTTGGAGCTTAATAGCTCCTAAACTAAAAGAGATATCGACTTGCGGTTTTCGGCAAAGGTTATATATCGTATGAAAATTGCAACTTGGTGCATTGACCCCCCACCCACCACCCCTCCTTCCGCCATTTTGAACACCGCCCTTTTTTGTTTTCTTAATGGCTCCGCCCCTATGGCATCGATCGGGCTCAAATTTTAGAATGTTATAGCTGGGCCTTAGAGCTTTCCATCAATACCAAACTTAAGGTCCCCCGACCCCCCCGACCCGAGCTATAAGGGTCCAAAAAAAAAATTCCTAAAATGGCCATAACTCCGGTTCTAATTGTCAGAATATAAAAAAAAGGGCTTTTTGGAAAGCTCTCGTGAAATGCCACTTCCCCTTCTAACATCGCAAGTTCGTAAAACTACCGCTAGGGGAGCTATTATTAAAAAGAAAATTTTTAAATCTTAAAAGTGAAATAACTCAAAAATTCCTTATGCAATCGGGCTGAAATTTTAGTATGTTGTAGCCGTTGATTATACCTATCAAACAAAAAAAACCTTAAGTCGATCTAAAACCCCTGACCCGAGCTATAAGGGGTCAAAGTTCGAACATTGACCGGCCTCTATCTCCGGTTCTAATTAACATAGCGACCTAAATTTTACCTTTTTGGTTTCGTCTCGATGAGCACTTTCAGATGGAAGTTCAGAAAGTCACCACAGGTGGCGCTGTGATAGCGTCAAAATTCATCGAAATTCAAAGACATTTTTCTCAAAAACGGCATTGTGCAAGTTAATCAAATTTAGTATGTTGTAGTCCAGTCTAGGACGTTTCCAAAATGGTGCGTAAGTGCGCTGTGGTTAAAACAGAACCGGAGATATGAGGGGTCAAAGTTCACGAAATTCAAAAAATCATATATCCGGTTCTATGTGACCGATTTTGATGAATGAGGGCTTAAACGAAAGATCTCACCAAATGCTACAACTTTCTAGAATATTTGAACTTCGTGGGACCAACACCAGGGGCGCCACAGTCGAAAAACCAATTTCAATATCACATAACCTCAATTATCTCGACTGTCGCTAAACCGATTTTGATGATTACTTCGACATAATTATAGAGGACATTTGTCTCTACATTTCGTCCATACATCATTTTCCGCTCAGACTACGTTATCACTCCGATTTTGCCGTTTAAGTGTGAAAAAATTGATTTTTCCCATAATAACGCTTTGAAATCACTCAGATGCCAATTTGACTGCCTCTACTCCACCAAGACACTTAAAATAGGGTTTTAAATGGAAAGTCCCACAGAATACAACAATTCTTTGATATAGTTGAAGTTCAACAAATGACTACTTGGGACACTCTGGATGAAGAAACAAGTTAAGAAACAAAAAATCTCGCTTATCTTGGCTTCTAAGTAATTGATGAGATCATGTTCTATAGGAAAATTATAGAGTACATTCTGGTCTACATTTCACCCATATATCACTTTTGTGCCAGTTCATCCAAATTCTTGATATTTTGGTTTAAATACAAAATTTGTATAATTTCACGAATTTGATTCAAGATAACTGAATGGCGACTCACAATTTCGGCTCTAAATCGAATTTGCATGCACACCGGGTTAGCTCACGTTAAGAATCTCACCTACATAAGCCGGTTAGGATTATCTGTCCCTTTTTTGTATAAGTTTAACTGTTGCTTGGGAGAAGATCTAGCTAAGTCTTTAGTCAGGAAAAAGAGTTATTTGACTATGTAGGGTAATAGAAAATTGAAAGAATTTCAGTATGGCGATAGAATGAATTTTGTTAACTAAATTAAAGGTTGTAAACTCGTAAAATAGCTTGAGATTTTTGGTATCTAGTTTGAAGAAATGAATTGAAATGTGGGTTTATGTTGTAGTGACAATCAACGCGCAAACTGGTTACTCAGTCATTGAGTCAGTCGCCATTCCGTTTCAAGACATTGGAGTTCATCACGAGTGAACCCCATGAATCCTTTGATAAAAAACTAATATAGCTTACTAACTCTTGAATTTATTTGACCCAGAGAACTTGGTCCTTAATAATTTTTATTAATAAAAAAAATATCATACTTTAGATTTGAAAATGTATTTGATCTTAGAACTCTTCTCACAAGAGAGAAATTAAAACGGTATTACTTAAATCTGAAATTCGAATATAAGTTAGCTATAAATAGGAAACTTCTTTTTTTTTAAATATACTTTATTGAAATAAAATGATTGAAGACTTATGAAGTATCAATTCTTACTCACGGATTGCAAAAGTCTTCGCAACATCCAGACATTTTTGAATGCTTTAATAGTTTTGCTAGTGTTTCTAAAATCTTTGGGAGAGATTTTTTAAAGTATATTTGTTTGAATTTCAGTTCGATTTATTTCAGGTAGAATTAAATAGAGTTCTCGGAAAGGTAAAATGATATTAAGTTTTCTGTAACAAGAAGAGGTTTTCAAATGTGAAACTTTGAGAGAGTTAGTGTTAAAAATAGTGCTTTGGCATTCTTTGATTCCTGATTTGTTCTTAAAATGTTCACTACACCATTGGAAATTATCAATTCTTCCATTTGCGACGGCGGAATTTCCACTTTTCAGACCCGAAACTATCTTTAAAATACACATTTTTGTAAGGCTTGAGTATTTCTTTTTGATTTTGGCTGTGGAGTTGTTCATGATTAGAAGATCTTAATTGATGTGGAGTTTTTTGTAAATTTGAACTGAGGTGATCGTAAGAAGACATGTTTAAGTCCTTATTAATTGCATGGATATTAGAAGCTTTAGGTATCTGTTTGAAACTTTCAGTTATGAAAGCATCTTTCATGTGGTTTTCAACCTTTTCAAGAAACAAGTTTCTTATGTCTTCAATTGTTTCATTTTCTTCAATTTGTTCCTCTAAGAAATTCTGATCAAATATTTTCGTAAATGCATTGAATTCTTCATTATACGTTCTTATTTGCTTAATATTATTCTGTTTTTCTATTTTACAGAGCTTTTCATCAATATTCATTTCATTTTGAAGATTAGTTTTCATTTTATTTTTATATTTTGTTTCATAGTTTTCATCTGATAAGAATATCTCAGGTATCTTAAAATTGTCGTTAAACTTAACAATGGTGTTTAAATTTCTGAAGAAAACTTGTCTGTCGTCCATATCTACAATTGCATTTAATTGAGATAGGACATCATACCCAATTATAACATCATATATAATGTTGTGTAGAATATTCACTGTTATATTAAAATCAGGTGAATGATCGTTAAACCACATTGAAAGGTTAGCTGAACCGATTATTTCAATAGATCCTTCGGTAATTCCAATATATGGAAGTAATCTGGTATTTTCATTTAAACAATCTTCTTTTATAAGAGAAGATCGAGTACCAAGATCAATTAATAAGGTTAGGGGTGCATAATTTCTTGAATCTGTAAAATAGACTTCGATGAGTGGTACAGCTTCTGCATTGTTGACTGAAGAGATGGAGTTATTAATAAATTTTTCTGGCCGTTCATTTATTCTTGGGCTGTCAACGCTTTCCCAAGCGGCCGGGATGTGTTTAAAGACATCTTCTCATTGTAAGGAATAAAGGAAGAATGACAATGATCGTCTTCGAAATATTTTGGCGGGTAATATTCTTCACTCAGATGTTCGAAAGCCATATAAGCCCCTATTGTATTAGGTGAGATTCTTAACAATCTCACCTACTATAATCCTAACAAAATCTCATGTCCTCCGATTGGCCCCAAACTTTGCCAGAATGTGTTTTGACACTTCCTGATCACGAATATATGGATGGCTAAAAACCGTTCCCGTCCGTCCGTCCGTCCGTCCGTCCGTCCGGCCGCTCTTTGGAGCTTAATAGCTCCTAAACTAAAAGAGATATCGACTTGCGGTTTTCGGCAAAGGTTATATATCGTATGAAAATTGCAACTTGGTGCATTGACCCCCCACCCACCACCCCTCCTTCCGCCATTTTGAACACCGCCCTTTTTTGTTTTCTCAATAGCTCCGCCCCTGTGGCATCAAGCGGGCTCAAATTTTAGTATGTTATAGCTGGGCCTTAGAGCTTTCCATCAATACCAAACTTAAGATCCCCCGACCCCCTGACCCGAGCTATAAGGGTCCAAAAAAAAATTATTAAAATGCCCATAACTCCGGTTCTAATTGTCAGAATTTAAAAAATGGGGGCTTTTTGGAAAGCTCTCGTGAAATTCCACTTCCCCTTCTAACATCGCAAGTTCGTAAAACCACCGCTAGGGGCGCTATTATTAAAAAGAAAATTTTTAAATCTTAAAAGTTAATAACTCAAAAATTCCTTATGCAATCGGGCTGAAATTTTAGTATGTTGTAGCCGTTGATTATACCTATCAAACAAAAAAACCTTAAGTCGATCCATAACCCCTGACCCGAGCTATAAGGGGTCAAAGTTCGAACATTGACCGGCCTCTATCTCCGGTTCTAATTAACATAGCGACCTAAATTTTACCTTTTTGGTTTCGTCTCGATGAGCACTTTCAGATGGAAGTTCAAAAAGTCACCACAGGTGGCGCTGTGATAGCGTCAAAATTCATCGAAATTCAAAGACATTTTTCTCAAAAACGGCATTGTGCAAGTTAATGAAATTTTAGTATGTTGTAGTCCAGTCTAGGACGTTTCCAAAATGGTGCGTAAGTGCGCTGTGGTTAAAACAGAACCGGAGATATGAGGTGTCAAAGTTCACAAAATTCAAAAAATCATATCTCGGGTTCTATGTGACCGATTTTGATGAATGAGAGCTTAAACGAAAGGTCTCACCAAATGCTACAACTTTCTAGAATATTTAAACTTCGTGGGACCAACACCAGGGGCGCCACAGTCGAAAAACCAATTTCAATATCACATAACCTCAATTATCTCGACTGTCGCTAAACCGATTTTGATGATTACTTCGACATAATTGTAGAGCACATTTGTCTCTAAATTTTGTCCATACATCATTTTCCGCTCAGACTACGCTATCACTCAGATTTTGCCGTTTAAGTGTGAAAAAATTGATTTTTCCCATAATAACGCTTTCAAATCACTCAGATGCCAATTTGACTGCCTCTACTCCACCAAGACACTTAAAATAGGGTTTTAAATGGAAAGTCCCACAAAAGACAACAATTCTTTGATATAGTTGAAGTCCAACAAATGACTACTTGGGGAACTCTGGATGAAAAAACAAGTTAAGAAACAAATAACCTCGCTTATCTTGACTTCTGAGTAATCGATGAGATCATGTTCTATGGGAAAATTATAGAGAACATTCTGGTCTACATTTCACCCATATATCACTTTTGTGCCAGTTCATCCAAATCCTTGATATTTTGGTTTAAATACAAAATTTGTATAATTTCACGAATTTGATTCAAGATAACTGAATGGCGTCTCCCAACTTCAGCTCTAAATCGAATTTGCATGCACACCGAGTTAGCTCACGTTAAGAATCTCACCTACATGAGCCGGTTAGGATTATCTGTCCCTTTCTCTTACTGCTGTTTGCGTTATTCCCTTTTTTATTTTACTATTGGTTGTGTGCTATTTTTGTCTCCATTTTTTGTACTGCACCTGCACCCACGAGATGTGGACATCTTATAAATTATGATCGTAAATTATCTCTGCGCGATGGATCCTTTTTTTTTTGTCATTCTCCAAGTGAGAATTTCTCCATCGAACTCTTTTTAATTTCTTTTTGGTCTTGATCTTCGTCAATTCCCATAAATTATCTTCGCAGAGTGATCCATAGAATATGGATCATTACAGATCATCTTAAATTCCACCAAATAATTCTACAGAGTGATCCATAAGATTTCGTTCACTACAGATCAGTCAAATCAACTGACTCAGCTATAGTGCAAACTTGATGCTGTGAATTTTCAGTCTGAGCACTATCATTGGTGGATTGATTGGTAGAGGAAGATTGACTTCCAAAAACAAGCGGGGATGATGGTGGGACCTCTTCTGGCGATATTGCACGATCTGCTTCAAGTAATCCAAGAAATATCTTATCAAAAGTAAAATTAATCGAAAAATTATCCATACCTGATAAATCAATGACAAATACTTCATCTGTTGGAGTAGAAGTAGAACTTGACGGAGGTGTCAATTGAGTTCGATTTTTCAATATTTTGGCCTTTCCATCGATCTGATCCTTACTCCGTGGCCGTTTGTAGTTACTCACAGGGAAGTCGTCAAGCTTTATTTTCTTATTTTCAAGAAATTGTGAGCTTTTGAAGTGGCACCAGATTGTTAACGGTGGAGCTGAAGATCCGCTGGGAGTATTCAACAACCTTTTTGTTTGATAGTACTTTTCCTTCAAGTATTTGATCTTTCTTCTTACGTCTTCGCCTAATAAAAGGAATCATGTAACCAAAAAACATGAAAATTTAACATTTATTTTTTCCTTGAAATCCGCCGATTTTTATACCTGACAAGCCTATTTCGTTCCCAATCACCTGTGTCTTCCGAAATCTCTTTTCACTGTCTTTGTATGCAGGATGTGACGTATCCCAGAGTGATGAATTTGCACGCATATATTCTATAATTAATTCGAAATGGTCCTCACACATCGCGACTATATTTTTTTACCACCATGAAACACACAAAGATTTGAAAAATAACACGAATATCAATAGTGTGAAGATAACTGCGAAATAAATTGCTGTTGCCAAGTTTACCTAAACTTTGCAAAGTTTACATAAACTTTGCAACAGTAAAGTCATTTTCACCCTGGCCGATCACAGACATAAACTCATCAGGACTATTAAAATTCAACTCCACTTTGGTTAATACTGAAATTTTATTAATTCCATGCGATTAAATTGGATCTAAAATTTATTTATGCACATGTATATTCATTTTAATTGAAATCATATCAATTTATTACTCCACAAACTATTTGATCAATCAAAACGTTCGTTTTTTTAACTTTAGCGCCAATGCTAAAAAAAAAATAATTTTCTTTGTGTTGGTTCCTATCACGACTCTTTGGTGGTTTTGAAACACGACGAGAACTGGGGAATATATGAAGTTTTTGTATGGGAAGAAGAACCTATTATCTTGCGCCTGATCTTGCATTTCATAATAAAAGAAATGCACAAAACAGTATGACAATGAAATTATTAAATTAATGTCGATTTTCCAACCGAAATCCAAATTCGAATATTCCCGCTGCCGTGCAAGCTCTCGCCTGATCACAATGCCATCTGACATTAATTGAAATAACATGTGGGAACAGTCATGGTCCTTTTTAGTACTTGAAAACAGTAATGTGCTAAAAAACATGCTCATTTTTTCATTGGAATAGCACCATTATTCCGTGCGGGCACGTTGCTGCATGTCAAGAATGTGCTTCAAAAATAAGGAACTGCCACTTATGTCGAGAACCATACTTGAGACTACAAGAATATACTTTTCGTAATAGAGAGAGAATTGAATGCAAAGCTAATATCTTAATGAGTTGTCAATACATATGAAAATCAGCCATGATTAAGAGGAAATAAAATTGTTTAAAAAGAAGAAAATGCGTTTTCTGCAAGAGTCAGGAAAGCAAAGTTAATTTTATGACAGAGTCGAGAAGAATAATTTTATAAACAGGTAAGAGATAAAGTCAAAAAGGGGAAAAATAAAAAAAATTGATGTCTTACAAATTATTGACTTACTTGCTATAAATGGAATTTCATGAAAAATGCGACAATAGTTTATCGATGATTTAAATGCATTATTGGTTGAGAAATAAGAATTTTTCAGTCTTAGTACTCCTAAATTTACTTCGGTATACCTCTGAAAATATTTGTTTTTCACGGCATATTGATTACTGGTTTTTACACAATCATCAAGTTGAAGGTTTAGCATTCATATTGGCATCATCTTTTTCATCTTGTCTTTCAACAATTTTCTTAAAGTTGGTCCGTTTTCACAGAAGACGACCATGTCTTTTTGGTTAAATTCTACAACAGCTATTCCACCCCAGTAGCTTACGGCACATAACTCAACATTCGGTGAAAAGATCTCTGGAGAAAAACCTATCGCGATAAATGTTGTTTTTCTTCCTCCTTTTCACCAACACTTCTACTTGACGTTAAATCTCTGCCAAAAATAAAAGTTTTTAAGTTGATAAAATTCTCATAAAACGGTATTACTCTGAGATTTCGAAGATCTTTTGATCACATCAACGAAATTTCCCAAGATAAATGCAAAGTGTGCAAAATCTTTGTTTCATATCCGATAAAACTTGTTTGGACATGTCACTCTGCTGCATATACACTTTTTTTAATATCTCAGAGGAAAGTCTAGGAAAATGGCATGTAAAGCATTTTTCTAAAGAGCAGGTGGAACGATTACAAAAATTGAACTTAAATCGAGTTTGCTCCGATATGTGTTTTTCATAGTTCTTCTAGGTAATCTTGGTACCCGCTCTTTATACCAGGATGATTTTTTTTCCAAAAATTTAAGTGGATAGAGTTCAAAGATGATTTGTAGTGATAGCGAGTGCAAAGATAAATCCCCATAATCAATGAAAACTCAAAAGATACCCCAAAAAAGCTAGGCAAGCAATTGTGAGGAGGCGTCGACCTCGAGGGAGACCTAGGACAAGGTGGCTGAGTCAAATTCAGAATCTTTCCTTGGAGCGCCTTGGGATTGAACCTGAACTTATTCCTGAAGTAGTGGAGGATCAACAAGTGTAGGTTGCTAAACTGGATGTTATGGGAACGCGACCCTAATAGGGATAAGCGGTTGAAAATGTTGATTATGAATGAAAACTCAGGTCTGTGACTTTCTTTTAGTGAGTATCTCTTAAAAATTCTCTTTTGGTGTTCGTTGACTAAGACCATCATACCAAGTAGTCTTTTCTTAAAGAAGACGCATTCAGTTTTAATTTTCTAAGATTTCTCACAAAAAGGTTATCAAAATGATAAAAAATAGTCCATGAAAAAGGCATGAAGTGATTCAGTATCACAAGCGGCCGAGTTACAGAAGACCATGCATCTCTTAAGTAACTGGTCCATATTCACTATTTCATTTGAAGAAAAAGCATTTTTACAGTGGAGGGTACAAAAAATTCACTTTTCCATACGTTTTTCCATAAAGACAATAAACTTTTGGGGAACTTTTTTCCTAAAAAACAACTGACTTATCATTCTGATATACTTCGAGGTTTTGCATTCTATCTGAAACACATTTAATTTGTTTGAGTCAACGTGTAAAATCTGCAAAATATTAACAGAGTAAAAGAGAAATAGCTTCAATTTTTATTAAACATCCACCATCTTAATTTTATCTGAAGAGTATGCTAAGATTTTATTCAAAAGAAAAGATCTTCATCTTCTATTTTATATGACAAAGTCTCTCAGAAATGCATATCAATCTAGCAACGAGTTATCATTGAAAAGGCGTGAGATGATTCAACACCGCAGATAATTGAATTTTAAGAGACTATGCATTACCCTGATAACATGTTTCGCAAATAAAATCGATTCATATCTCAGAACAAAACATTTACGATTGCCTAAAGTATTTTCCAAACGGTGTGGCGGGTACACAGAAATTTCTAAATTGCAACTCAAATAAAGTTTTCGATGTTCTTCAGTGCAAGGTGTAAAAGGTGTAAATAAAATTTTAACAACAATAATACTAGGACAAATTTTTGCCCGAGAATTAAAGAGGACATAGTTCCGTGGTGATGTAGTGAGTGCAAGCCAAATTTCCATATTCAGTCTAAAGCAAAAATCTGTGACATTCTTTTACTAAACATCCTCTTGAGGTTTTTCTTTTGATCCGTTCACAGAGGGAATATACTAAAAATATGATCATTTAATAAAAAAAAAGTGACTCTGAAGCCACGAGAGCGATCACATCGTCTCCGATAATTCTTTATATTATGTGAGTAGTATATATCGAGCAAGTCGCTGTATATGACGTCACGATGAGTCATCATCGAGCAAGTCGGTGTGACGTCACTGTCGAGTAAGTCGCTGCATGTGACGTCACGTATATGATGACGTCACATATTTTCTGACGTCACACCCTGGAGACATGACGCAATATTTTGGGGGTGACGTCACACCCCCACCCCCTGGGAGGCTGACGTCACGGGGTGGAACTTTAAATTTGAATTTTCCGTTGGTATACACGAGCGCCATCTGTGATTGTAAATTTGAATTTTGAATGTCCGCCCGCCATTTTGATTTTTGACAGCCATTTTGAATTATTGTCCGCCATTTTAATTTTTGTCCGCCATTTTTTATTACCGACCGCTGCTCTTATTTTTGTCTGCCATTTTTTTTATTACCGACCGCTGCTCCTATTTTTGTCTGCCATTTTTTATTACCGACCGCTGCTCCAATTTTTGTCTGCCATTTTTTTTTGATTACCGACCGCTGCTCCTATTTTTGTCCGCCATTTTTAATTTCCGACCGCCATTTTTATTTTTGTCCGCCATTTTTGATTACCGACCGCTGCTCTTATTTTCTATGCGCGCACCCCCCTGTTATTCCTATTATTAACTATTTCCGTAATTTTTTTTCGCGACGTGAAAATTTTTTGGCCGAGACCTGGGCTTGAACCGACAGATACTTAAAGTCTTAAGCGTAATGTGTACCACTGCTTAGACCACTCGGCCACGGCGGCATGTTGATGGGCTTCCGCTGAATCGTGAACCGTTGCATCGTCCACAGGCTGACGTCACCCATGCATAGATATCCCATATAGACATTTTCCATGCATACATACATTTTCATACACATGCACATGCCCCGTGGGAATAATTGCGCGCGTCACTTGGCGGGGAAAAACAGTGAGAGAAACAGATCTCGGGTTTCAGGTTCCAGAGTGGCGCGTGGTAACTTCTGGATATATGACCCGTACTTAAGAATGCATCCTATTGCAAAAATGGCATGGAATGTGTTATATGGGGGGCGACTATAAATTAATTGTCGTGGGAATATTTTAATTGCTGTGGGAATTTTTCTTCCCTTTGAGAGCTATTAAAGACCTCTAAATAAAGAGGATAAACGTTTTTACAATGAAAAAAGTACTTTTCATATAATTTCACATATGTTTCGGGAAAATAATTTACTCCACTGCACTTTTAAGGGAGATCTTTCATTGGGATGATCTTTTATCTGAGTTGAATAAAGTCTATTTTGCGCCTCTTTATTTTACTTGCCCCATACGTTCTTCGCAATTTTAGTGGTATGATCACCACCCATGCATAGCTATGGAAAAGTATCTTCAAAGGTTGAATATTTTGTAACCCCAAAAAATCGGTTTTGCAGGGTTATATCCTAGCATTGTGCGCAGAAGGGGTTGGATACAGTTAAAAGTTGCTTCAAACAGCTAGAGGCTGTTTCAATTTATAGAACTCTTGTGGCAAGGGCTGTCTAATTATGGCAAGAGATTTTAAAATCTAATTCATGTAAATTTTTTCTCTGGAGAATCCTTCTTCTATGTCTACCAAAAATTTCATTTCTGCCCCCCTCTATTTACAATGTCCGATAAATTTCGCAATGCCTCTTTAGATCATGATGATCCATATGATCCACTGTTCTCACGACTTTTCTTTGTCCATTTTTTTTGTGAAAAGCATTTCCATACTCTGATCTTGGATCTCAAATATGTGATATAAGCATGCTATACCTAAATTATTTCTGAATATTACAAACTGATGGTTGAATGTACTTTCTTCCATTTCTATGCACTTGTCGCCGGAATGACCGAAATATGATCTTCTGCATCGCTCATGAATTTTATGGAGTGGAGTGAGGCGATTAAAAGAGGAGTGAAAAATCGTCAATGAAAGCAAATTTCATTCTTTGTATATGAATCATTTAAGTTTCTTGGCCGCAAGTGAGGAAAGAATGGAAAAAGGTGTTAGGTTTCTGATAACTTTGCAAGAGAAACCCCACCCTCCCCTCTCCAATATTAAATATTTTGAATTTATAACTGATGCTTTTCTTACTATGTGCAATGTGCTTTAAAGAGATCTGAAGAAATTTGCACATGAACCTTATCATAAAGACTTGAGAAACGACAACAAAATAACAAATCTGAAGACGTTTTTCATATAAAATTATTTTTTCTCAAATTATACAGAATGGGGTGAGCATGTCACTGATTACTGTGGAGCTGCCGAATGGACCCCTAAAATTTAGTTATGTACGATACTGAAACATTTTACATGTTTTTCACTGATAACTTGTTCCCAAATTATGTTTATCCATGCTAGACTCTTCTTGAAAGTAGGAAAGTGTGAAATCCTCTTCTTTTTATTCATTCATTCATTTTCAATCGCTTATCCCTATTGGGGTCGCGGGCCCATGACATCCAAATTAGTAGCCCACGCTTGTCGATCGTCCGCCACTTCAGGAATATGTTCGGATTCGATCCCAAGGCGTTCCAAGGCAAGATTCTGAATTTTATTCAGACATCTTGTCCTAGGTCTGCCTCGAGGTCGACGACTTCTCACAATGGCTTGCATAGCTTTTCTGGGGAATCTTTTTTATCCATGCGCTGAACATGTCCATACCATCGAAGTTGTAATCTCTCAACCCGAAGAAGCAGCTCCTCGACTCTTAGTTCCTCACGAACGGCCACATTCCTCACTTTTGCTTTAGACTGAATATGGAAATTTGGCTTGCACTCACTACATCACCACGGAACTATGTCCTCTTTAATTCTCGGGCAAAAATTTGTCCTAGTATTATTGTTGTTAAAATTTTATTTACACCTTTTACACCTTGCACTGAAGAACATCGAAAACTTTATTTGAGTTGCAATTTAGAAATTTCTGTGTACCCGCCACACCGTTTGGAAAATACTTTAGGCAATCGTAAATGTTTTGTTCTGAGATATGAATCGATTTTATTTGTGAAACATGTTATCAGGGTAATGCATAGTCTCTTAAAATTCAATTATCTGCGATGTTGAATCATCTCACGCCTTTTCAATGATAACTCGTTGCTAGATTGATATGCATTTCTGAGAGACTTTGTCATATAAAATAGAAGATGAAGATCTTTTCTTTTGAATAAAATCTTAGCATACTCTTCAGATAAAATTAAGATGGTAGATGTTTAATAAAAATTGAAGCTATTTCTCTTTTACTCTGTTAATATTTTGCAGATTTTACACGTTGACTCAAACAAATTAAACGTGTTTCAGATAGAATGCAAAACCTCGAAGTACATCAGAATGATAAGTCAGTTGTTTTTTAGGAAAAAAGTTCCCCAAAAGTTTATTGTCTCTATGGAAAAACGTATGAAAAAGTGAATTTTTTGTACCCTCCACTGTAAAAATGCTTTTTCTTCAAATGAAATAGTGAATATGGACCAGTTACTTAAGAGATGCATGGTCTTCTGTAACTCGGCCGCTTGTGATACTGAATCACTTCATGCCTTTTTCATGGACTATTTTTATCATTTTGATAACCTTTTTGTGAGAAATCTTAGAAAATTAAAATTGAATGCGTCTTCTTTAAGAAAAGACTACTTTGTATGATGGCCTTAGTCAACGAACACCAAAAGAGAATTTTTAAGAGATACTCACTAAAAGAAAGACACAGACCTGAGTTTTCATTCATAATCAACATTTTCAACCGCTTATCCCTATTGGGGTCGCGTTCCCATAACATCCAGTTTAGCAGCCCACACTTGTTGATCCTCCACCACTTCAGGAATAAGTTCAGGTTCAATCCCAAGGCGCTCCAAGGCAAGATTCTGAATTTGACTTAGCCACCTTGTCCTAGGTCTTCCTCGAGCTCGACGCCTCCTCACAATTGCTTGCCTAGCTTTTTTGGGGTATCTTTTGAGTTTTCATTGATTATGGGGATTTATCTTTGCACTCACTATCACTACAAATCATCTTTGAACTCTATCCACTTAAATTTTTGGAAAAAAAATCATCCTGGTATAAAGAGCGGGTACCAAGATTACCTAGAAGAGCTATGAAAAACACATATCGGAGAAAACTCGATTTAAGTTCAATTTTTGTAATCGTTCCACCTGCTCTTCCTAGACTTTCCTCTGAGATATTAAAAAAAGTGTATATGCAGCAGAGTGATATGTCCAAACAAGTTTTATCGGATATGAAACAAAGATTTTGCACACTTTGCATTTATCTTGGGAAATTTCGTTGATGTGATCAAAAGATCTTCGAAATCTCAGAGTAATACCGTTTTATAAGAATTTTATCAACTTAAAAAAACTTTTTATTTTTGGCAGAGATTTAACGTCAAGTAGAAGTGTTGGTGAAAAGGAGGAAGAAAAACAACATTTATCGCGATAGGTTTTTCTCCAGAGATCTTTTCACCGAATGTTGAGTTATGTGCCGTAAGCTACTGGGGTGGAATAGCTGTTGTAGAATTTAACCAAAAAGACATGGTCGTCTTCTGTGAAAACGGACCAACTTTAAGAAAATTGCTGGAAGACAAGATGAAAAAGATGATGCGAATATGAATGCTAAACCTTCAACTTGAAGATTGTGTAAAAACCAGTAATCAATATGCCGTGAAAAAAAAATATTTTCAGAGGTATACTGAAGTAAATTTAGGAGTACTAAGACTGAAAAATTCTTATTTCTTAACCAATAATGCATTTAAACCATCGATAAACTATTTTCGCATTTTTCATGAAATTCCATTTATAGCAAGTAAGTCAATAATTTGTAAGACATCAATTTTTTTTTATTTTTCCCCTTTTTGACTTTACCTCTTACCTGTGTATAAAATTTTTCTTCTCGACTCTGTTATAAAATTAACTTTGCTTTCCTGACTCTTGCAGAAAACGCATTTTCTTCTTTTTAAACAATTTTATTTCCTCTTAATCATGGCTGATTTTCATATGTATTGACAACTCATTAAGATATTAGCTTTGCATTCAATTCTCTCTCTTTTACGAAAAGTATATTCTTGTCGTCTCAACGTATGGTTCTCGACATAGGGGGCAGTTCCTTGTTTTTGAAGCACATTCTTGACATGCAGCAACGTGCCCGCACGGAATAAAGGCGGTGTTGTATTCATTGTTATAGCAGATTTTGCAAATTTTATTTGGTTGCTCTGCAATGTCATATTCTGCTTCTTCTATACCAGAATCCAAGGTATGATCACCAAAGAATATCTCAAACAAATTGTCAAGTGTATCCTCGTCATTGGTGTTGAAAAATTTTAGCATCAAATGCTTTTTCTCCAAAACACTCATTTCTTTTCCGCTTTTCACTTTTCTGAATATTTTTTCCACCACACCCTTACGTAAAGTCTCATTGTTGCTTACATGAAGAAGCTCGATCATCGCGCCAATTGATCTTTTATGCAAAATTAACTGTACCAAATCAGACTCTGATTTGTCTTTTGCTAAAAGTTCTGCTAATTCTCTCAAGTTGTGAGTACTCATTGCGCTGTAGATTTCTTCTGAGTGATTGATTTTTTAAGATGCCCCGTGTTAAATAATTGCAAAATATTATGCGAAACATTTTTTATTGAGAAAAAAAGAGGGAGGGGATGCAAGAAACTTTTGAGGAGACAAAGCCTGCCACTGATTGTGTGAACACACAAAAAAATTGGTACTTTTAATTATTTCTATGGTATTTCACATAGAAAAGTGTATATCGCCATCAGAATCTCGCTGTATTTCTCGTATATTGCAACATTTGCTCCTCATGATCTCTTTCTGAATCAGCCAGATTTTATTAATTGTATCGAGGCCTAAAATTCAGTTTGTCTTGCCCAAAAATGGGCCACGTCAATGGCAAGCGGTATTCGCATGTTCTTTTTCGACACTCAATTTATGCTTCGTGATGGAAGGATCAGTCAGTCCTTGGGGACTGCCCAAGAGCACCGATTTAGTTCCTATTATAACCCTAAAAACCCGTGGAAGTTCCTTTCTTGCTCCCAATCAACCAGATATTCCATAAAGCTATAGATCTTTCTTCTATGCTTTAAAATAATTTATCGTCAGTTTATATTTTCATTTATGTTTGGCTTGATCTACAGTTTTCTTACTAGATTCCTCTGCTTCACTCCTCTGGATTTTGCACAACTTTTTAGATGCTGTGACATAATTCATTTAAAATTTCTTCAGTATTAGATTTTGTGTAAATCTTCCCAAATCTTTTCAAGTTCCTCTTTTATGGGGCTACGATCGCAGTGATTTTTCAAATCAGGAAAAGCAGTTCATGTCAAAAATAATTTTCAGTCTTAACTCTTTCGCGTCCATAGGGTCATATATGACCCGGGGAAAAAAGTTTCTTTTTGGCTATTTACATTAATTGAAATCTAACTGGAGTCTTGAGAAAATGAGCCAAGAATCTTACATCCTTCTATTATGATGTCGTGCACGAACAGATAGATTTCAATTAATTTAAATACCCAAAAAAAACTTTTTTCCCCGAGTCATGACGTTACCCTATGGATGCGAAAGAGTTAAAGGGTTCATTCAAGAAGGTGCTTTTTGCTTCATGGGACACTTATGTACTATGGCCAAATATACCTTTTTGTATGGTTTATATTTTGGTCTTAGCATACTAGTGAAGGACTTTTGAACCTTTGGCACAGTTATCCATTGACTTTTGCGAATGGAAAATACAAATTTTGCTATAGCCAAGAAACAACAATGCAAAATATTTTACTATCTACATAGATTTACTCGAAATTTTGTTCTGTGATCAGCTATGCTCGTTGACTGCTCCACGAAGGAGAAAATAATCCGTGTCATCCTCACATTATGCTCATATCTATCCCCATAGATTACGAATAAGCGTCCCAATTATCATAAATTTGGTATCAATAATTGCGTTTAGTTTTCTCAATGGGATGATCTGCTGCAAGAAAATACTTGTACGTTTCTATAAATTCACTATTACTTTCATATCAGTTGAGAACAAGTCAGACATTTTTATGGTTAAGGAGACTTATCTGCCGTAAAGGGAAACTCCGAATAACTATTTAAATCAGTAAGTAAGCCTTATAGAAGAGTATGACGCCACACGTATGGAGATGTATGACGTCATATTTCTGATTGCGTAACATTTGTAATATATGTTCCAATGACCACCCCCCCCCCCGCCCTCCCCGCCCCCTACCACCCGCCCTTTCACAGCAAATGATGACGTCACATTTAACTTTTGCATTTAAATTTACAGATTACACTGATTTTTTAACATTATTTTCCCTCTTAACTTGATTTTTTTTGCAAATTTTCAATCGCGTTTGGGTTTCCAGATCTTCTCCATACAGTTTGGAAACTGTGTAATGTGATTGAGTTTCAATTGAATCATTCAAACGCGATTGAAAATTTGCAAAAAAAATCAAGTTAAGAGGGAAAATAATGTTAAAAAATCAGTGTAATCTGTAAATTTAAATGCAAAAGTTAAATGTGACGTCATCATTTTCTGTGAAAGGGCGGGTGGTAAGGGGGCGGGGAGGGCGGGGGGGGGGGGTGGTCATTGGAACATATATTACAAATGTTACGCAATCAGAAATATGACGTCATACATCTCCATACGTGTGGCGTCATACTTTTCTATAAGGCTTACTTACTGATTTAAATAATTATTCGGAGTTTCCCTTTACGGCAGATAAGTCTCCTTAACCATCAAAATGTCTGACTTGTTCTCAACTGATATGAAAGTAATAGTGAATTTATAGAAACGTACAAGTATTTTCTTGCAGCAGATCATCCCATTGGGAAAACTAAACGCAATTATTGATACCAAATTTATGATAATTGGGACGCTTATTCGTAATCTATTGGGATAGATATGAGCATAATGTGAGGATGACACGGATTATTTTCTCCTTCGTGGAGCAATCAACGAGCATAGCTGATCAGAGAACAAAATTTCGAGTAAATCTATGTAGATAGTAAAATATTTTGCATTGTTGTTTCTTGGCTATAGCAAAATTTGTATTTTCCATTCGCAAAAGTCAATGGATTACTGTGCCAAAGGTTCAAAAGTCCTTCACTACTATGCTAAGACCAAAAAATAAACCATACAAAGAGGTATATTTGGCCATCGTACATAAGTGTCCCATGAAGCAAAAAGCACCTTCTTGAATGAACCCTTTAAGACTGAAAATTATTTTTGACATGAACTGTTTTTCCTGATTTGAAAAATCACTGCGATCGTAGCCCCATAAAAGAGGAACTTGAAAAGATTTGGGAAGATTTTCACAAAATCTAATACTGAAGAAATTTTAAATGAATTATGTCACAGCATCTAAAAAGTTGTGCGAAATCCAGAGGAGTGAAGCAGAGGAATCTAGTAAGAAAACTGTAGATCAAGCCAAACATAAATGAAAATATAAACTGACGATAAATTATTTTAAAGCATAGAAGAAAGATCTATAGCTTTATGGAATATCTGGTTGATTGGGAGCAAGAAAGGAACTTCCACGGGTTTTAGGGTTATAATAGGAACTAAATCGGTGCTCTTGGGCAGTCCCCAAGGAGTGACTGATCCTTCCATCACGAAGCATAAATTGAGTGTCGAAAAAGAACATGCGAATACCGCTTGCCATTGACGTGGCCCATTTTTGGGCAAGACAAACTGAATTTTAGGCCTCGATACAATTAATAAAATCTGGCTGATTCAGAAAGAGATCATGAGGAGCAAATGTTGCAATATACGAGAAATACAGCGAGATTCTGATGGCGATATACACTTTTCTATGTGAAATACCATAGAAATAATTAAAAGTACCAATTTTTTTGTGTGTTCACACAATCAGTGGCAGGCTTTGTCTCCTCAAAAGTTTCTTGCATCCCCTCCCTCTTTTTTTCTCAATAAAAAATGTTTCGCATAATATTTTGCAATTATTTAACACGGGGCATCTTAAAAAATCAATCACTCAGAAGAAATCTACAGCGCAATGAGTACTCACAACTTGAGAGAATTAGCAGAACTTTTAGCAAAAGACAAATCAGAGTCTGATTTGGTACAGTTAATTTTGCATAAAAGAACAATTGGCGCGATGATCGAGCTTCTTCATGTAAGCAACAATGAGACTTTACGTAAGGGTGTGGTGGAAAAAATATTCAGAAAAGTGAAAAGCGGAAAAGAAATGAGTGTTTTGGAGAAAAAGCATTTGATGCTAAAATTTTTCAACACCAATGACGAGGATACACTTGACAATTTGTTTGAGATATTCTTTGGTGATCATACCTTGGATTCTGGTATAGAAGAAGCAGAATATGACATTGCAGAGCAACCAAATAAAATTTGCAAAATCTGCTATAACAATGAATACAACACCGCCTTTATTCCGTGCGGGCACGTTGCTGCATGTCAAGAATGTGCCCCCTATGTCGAGAACCATACGTTGAGACTACAAGAATATACTTTTCGTAAAAGAGAGAGAATTGAATGCAAAGCTAATATCTTAATGAGTTGTCAATACATATGAAAATCAGCCATGATTAAGAGGAAATAAAATTGTTTAAAAAGAAGAAAATGCATTTTCTGCAAGAGTCAGGAAAGCAAAGTTAATTTTATAACAGAGTCGAGAAGAAAAATTTTATACACAGGTAAGAGGTAAAGTCAAAAAGGGGAAAAATAAAAAAAAATTGATGCCTTACAAATTATTGACTTACTTGCTATAAATGGAATTTCATGAAAAATGCGAAAATAGTTTATCGATGGTTTAAATGCATTATTGGTTAAGAAATAAGAATTTTTCAGTCTTAGTACTCCTAAATTTACTTCAGTATACCTCTGAAAATATTTTTTTTCACGGCATATTGATTACTGGTTTTTACACAATCTTCAAGTTGAAGGTTTAGCATTCATATTGGCATCATCTTTTTCATCTTGTCTTCCAGCAATTTTCTTAAAGTTGGTCCGTTTTCACAGAAGACGACCATGTCTTTTTGGTTAAATTCTACAGCAGCTATTCCACCCAGTAGCTTACGGCACATAACTCAACATTCGGTGAAAAGATCTCTGGAGAAAAACCTATCGCGATAAATGTTGTTTTTCTTCCTCCTTTTCACCAACACTTCTACTTGACGTTAAATCTCTGCCAAAAATAAAAAGTTTTTTAAGTTGATAAAATTCTTATAAAACGGTATTACTCTGAGATTTCGAAGATCTTTTGATCACATGAACGAAATTTCCCAAGATAAATGCAAAGTGTGCAAAATCTTTGTTTCATATCCCATAAAACTTGTTTGGACATATCACTCTGCTGCATATACACTTTTTTTAATATCTCAGAGGAAAGTCTATAGGAAGAGCAGGTGGAACGATTACAAAAATTGAACTTAAATCGAGTTTGCTCCGATATGTGTTTTTCATAGTTCTTCTAGGTAATCTTGGTACCCGCTCTTTATACCAGGATGATTTTTTTTCCAAAAATTTAAGTGGATAGAGTTCAAAGATGATTTGTAGTGATAGTGAGTGCAAAGATAAATCCCCATAATCAATGAAAACTCAAAAGATACCCCAAAAAAGCTAGGCAAGCAATTGTGAGGAGGCGTCGAGCTCGAGGGAGACCTAGGACAAGGTGGCTAAGTCAAATTCAGAATCTTGCCTTGGAGCGCCTTGGTATTGAACCTGAACTTATTCCTGAAGTGGTGGAGGATCAACAAGTGTGGGCTGCTAAACTGGATGTTATGGGAACGCGACCCCAATAGGGATAAGCGGTTGAAAATGTTGATTATGAATGAAAACTCAGGTCTGTGTCTTTCTTTTAGTGAGTATCTCTTAAAAATTCTCTTTTGGTGTTCGTTGACTAAGGCCATCATACAAAGTAGTCTTTTCTTAAAGAAGACGCATTCAATTTTATTTTTCTAAGATTTCTCACAAAACGGTTATCAAAATGATAAAAATAGTCCATGAAAAAGGCATGAAGTGATTCAGTATCACAAGCGGCCGAGTTACAGAAGACCATGCATCTCTTAAGTAACTGGTTCATATTCACTATTTCATTTGAAGAAAAAGCATTTTTACAGTGGAGGGTACAAAAAATTCACTTTTTCATACGTTTTTCCATAGAGACAATAAACTTTTGGGGAACTTTTTTCCTAAAAAACAACTGACTTATCATTCTGATGTACTTCGAGGTTTTGCATTCTATCTGAAACACGTTTAATTTGTTTGAGTCAACGTGTAAAATCTGCAAAATATTAACAGAGTAAAAGAGAAATAGCTTCAATTTTTATTAAACATCCACCATCTTAATTTTATCTGAAGAGTATGCTAAGATTTTATTCAAAAGAAAAGATCTTCATCTTCTATTTTATAAGAGAAAGTCTCTCAGAAATGCATATCAATCTAGCAACTAATTGAAAAGGCGTGAGATGATTCAACATCGCAGATAATTGAATTTTAAGAGACTATGCATTACCCTGATAACATGTTTCACAAATAAAATCGATTCATATCTCAGAAAAAAACATTTACGATTGCCTAAAGTATTTTCCAAACGGTGTGTGGGGGGGAGGGTACATAGAAATTTCTAAATTGCAACTCAAATAAAGTTTTCGATGTTCTTCAGGGCAAGGTGTAAAAGGTGTAAATAAAATTTTAATAACAATAATACTAGGACAAATTTTTGCCCGAGAATTAAAGAGGACATAGTTCCGTGGTGATGTAGTGAGTGCAAGTGAAATTTCCATATTCAGTCTAAAACAAAAATCTGTGACATTATTTTACTAAAAATCCTCTTTAAGCTTTTCTTTTGATCCGTTCACAGAGGGAATATACTAAAAATATGATCATTTAATAAAAAGAAGAGGATTTCACACTTTCCTACTTTCAAGAAGAGTCTAGCATGGATAAACATAATTTGGGAACAAGTTATCAGTGAAAAACATGTAAAATGTTTCAGTATCGCACATAACTAAATTTTAGGGGTACATTCATCAGCTCCACAGTAATCAGTGACATGCTCACCCCATTCTGTATAATTTGAGAAAAAATAATTTTATATGAAAAACATCTTCAGATTTGTTATTTTGTTGTCGTTTCTCAAGTCTTTATGATATAGGGTTCATGTGCAAATTTCTTCAGATCTCTTTAAAGCACATTGCAAATAGTAAGAAAAGCATTAATTATAAATTCAAAATATGTAATATTGGGGAGAAAAATTTTGTAGTGCAAAGTTATCAGAAACCTAACACCTTTTCCCATTTCTTTCCTCACTTGCGGCCAAGAAAATTAAATGATTCATACAAAGAATGAAATTTGCTTTCATTGACGATTTTTCACTCCTCTTTTAATCGCCTCACTCCACTCCATAAAATTCATGAGCGATGCAGGAGATCATATTTCGGTCATTCCGGCGACAAGTGCATAGAAAAGGAAGTAAGTACATTCAACCATCAGTTTGTAATATTAGGAAATAATTTAGGTATACCGAGCTTATATCACATACTCGAGATACAAGATCAGTGTATGGAAATGCTTTTCACAAAAAATGGACAAAGAAAAGTCATGAGATCAGTGGATCATATGGATCACCATGATCTAAAGAGGCACTGCAAAATTTATCGGACATTGCAAATAGAGGGGGAAGAAATGAAAATTTTTGGTAGATATATAAGAAGGATTCTCCAGAGAAAAAAATTACGTAAATTAAACAGATCTTAAGAATCTCTTGCCATAATTAGACAGCCCGTGCCACTAGAGTTCTCTAAATTGAAACAGCCTCTAACTCTTTGGAACAACTGCTAACTATATCCAACCCCTTCTGCGCACACTGCTAGGATATAACCCTGAAAAACTGATTTTTTTAGGATTACAAAATATTCCACCTTTGAAGATGCTTTTTCATAGCTATGCATGGGTGGTGATCATACAACTAAAATTGCGAAAAAACATCTGGGGTAAGTTCATTCAACTTAGATAAAAGATCATCCCAATGGAAGATCTCCCTTAAAGGGCGAGTAGAGTAAATTAATTTCTCGAAACATATGTGAAATTATATGAAAAGTACTTTTTTCATTGTAAAAACATTTATCCTCTTTATTTAGAAGTTTTTAATAGCTCTCAAAGGGAAGAAAAATTCCCACAGCAATTAAAATGTTCCCACGACAATTAATTTATAGTCGCCCCCTATATGACACATTCCATACCATTTTTACAATAGGATGCATTCTTAAGTACGGGTCATATATCCAGAAGTTACCACGCGCCACTCTGAAACCCGAAACCCGAGATCTGTTTCTCGCACTGTTTTTCCCCGCCAAGTGACGCGCGCAATTATTCCCACGGGGCATTGTAACGTTTTTTTTAAATATAAAAATTTCCCTCTTAATTTAAAATTGCGGCGAATGGGACGAGATTTGTTTTGGGACAATGGGCGTGTTTGAGTCCTACCGTAATGTTTTTTGTGTCTGTGTTTGTGTGTGGATCCACCAGATAAAGTGACACTTGATCGTTGGGAGGGCAGTCTGGGTCAAGTCACCAAAGAAAACACTTGTGTTAAGAGAGTTTTTCCACCCCACAGTTTGAGTCTTATAAGTAAAGTGAGTGATCCGGATTGAGGAAAATCACCATCCAGTCTCCACCATCAAGATCTTTTGACGCTCCACTGACACCTTCTCATCGAGGAAGCGGGATACCGCCACCTAGTGTCTCAGTTCACGGTTTCCGGCCGCTTAGCGTCTAAGACACCGATTTGAGGAAGCTAGAAGTCCGTCTTGATTTCTTCTGAAGGAAGAAGGAAGAGAACTCTACTACAAGCGTCTAACCGCCATCAACTCAAAGGAAACTTCTCCGAGAAAGGAAGCTGCCAGAATGGTAATGGTTAGCAGACGACAGACGAAAATTCAAATTGTAAAACGACTTTAATTGAGTAAGCAGAAGAGTATAAAATTGTCCAAGTTAAAAGATTCTAAAATAAAACATTTCTCAGCCCACTGAGGAAGACCCACACCAAGGGTCGAAAGCTTTGGTAAAAATTCGAAGTCTTTCTTTTTGAAAAGAAACGAATTCTCTGGCGAACACCGGAAGAGCTGCAACTACGTAGAACTGGCCAGATACACATTGAATGGAAGCTGCCAGAGTTTGTGGTCCAGCCAAGGACAAACGCCAGGAACCCAAAGAAAACCCTAAGTACCAATGTCACGATACCATGTAGTGTTGTGGGGTTTCTCATGGGAAATAATATAACTTTTTATATGGGCTGAATCCTTTTGATTCTTATTGGTTGGGTCCTCTGAGGGAGAAATTGAGTTGGAGGGTTTCTGTGGAGATTCCGGGGATTGGTTCAGAGGGAGTCTGGGTGAAGACAAGAGAAGAAGTGAGGTTCTAAGGTAAGGTTGGCTGGAGGGAAATTGAAAGTGGAAATTAAACTTCAGTGAGAAGAAAGGGGAAACTTAACCTCAACCCTCAAAAATTTTTATTGTTATAAAAATTGGCGCCCAACAAAACTAAAAACCCACTCTGAGTAATCTAGTGATAATTTTATATGTCTATTTTCAGAGCTAATTGCTTTAATTCTCCATTTGAGGAATATAGTTTTTCATTTTAAACACTATTTAAAATTTGATGAGCTATTTTAACCACGTAAATCATTTGGGGAAGTAATTTTTTTTTTGTATTGCCTGTGATTGAATATAATTCAATTCTTCAGCCCTTTTATAGGAGTAGGGGAAGATATTTAGTCATTAAGTGATATTTATGTTTGTCCTTTATGTTATATGTTCTATATGATCCCACACATTCGCAATTTGTGGTTTTTTCGGGGGATTCATGAAGCACATTTACTCACGAATTGTACTTTGATACTTGATGCAATTTTTTTTTGATCTCTTTGTGAGGCAAATCTATTAAGTCCAACGGAACCTTTGGCACACGCCACAGATTATCATTAGCACAATACCTATTGTATTTTTGCTAATTGCCAAATTGGATTAATTTTTTTTGGTCTTCCAAATTTTTAATTCTCTTCGATAATCCCATGATCGGTTAGTTTTTTTCAATTTAAATTGCCTAATAGATCCGTGGACTTTACATTTAATTATTCTTTGTCATTTAAATTCTTTTCAGTTTTCATTTATTATATAATATCCTAGTACAAAGCCTTTCTTTTTTTTCGATTTTTTTTTCTTTTCCTTTCGGTAGGAGAAGGTTTGGTTCTTTTTCTTTTCTTAGACTTATACTTTCTTTCGATCTTTTAATTTTCTTTTTCAAATAACCTGAGACAATGGTTGGTACTAGAGCGTCGTCGAAATCCCAAGGCACACAACCAACCACTGCACCTACTGACCCTACACCTGGGCCTTCTAGACCTCGTGAGGGACAGGAAGTTCGCAGAACTTCTTTTCCTGGTGTTCTCGGTGGACATGATTCGGATTCATCTGAGCCTCCGGAGACCCCGGCGACTCAGATTATGGGCCGTGGCCGTGGTACTCCGGTAAGCGGTCTATTGGAGAGAAGATTTGTTGGTATTGAAAGACGGCATGAGGAGGTCTTGGGAAAGATGAGCAAATATGAGAGCGTAATTAACACGCTCAGTACAACGGTCAATCGCTTGGTGGATCGTTTTGATGCTCTTCAGCTTCGAGATGTAGAAGTCGCTCGGGGTGCTGCGGGATCTCGTGCGAATTTGGGGAATAGAACTCAGTTCTTTTCTACGGAAAGTCTTGCATGGGATGAAGGTGACATCGTGCAGCCTAATAATGCATTTCGAGGTGAGCAAAGAAATGATAGATACCGTCAGGATAGATCACGTGAAAACCCTCAAGATCATATTCGCGAATCTCTCGGCTCTCAAATTAACAATGTCCGAACAAATCCGTCTACTTTTGGGGAAAATCCTTTTAAACCCATACCGATTAAGGATTGGGGTATTTCTTATTCAGGGGATGCTAGTGGGAATCGTGTTCAAACATTTTTGCGCGAAATCGAGCGCATGGCGACAGTCCAAAGAGTGCCAGTGGATTCGGTGCTCTCCTCTATCCATTGTTGTCTCACGGGTGATGCACTGCGTTGGTATAAGTCATGCGACATATTCACCACCTGGCAGAATTTTTCACGCGCAATAAAAAATACCTTTGGTCGTTCAGATACGGACGAGGTAATCAGGAAGAAGATTGAGGAGCGTAAGCAGAGGGAAGGGGAGAGAATGGGGGTCTTTCTCTCTGATATGAGAGCACTTTTCCGCGAATTGGAAGTAGAGTTGGATGAGAAGACGAAGATTAGATACATCCGTAGAAATCTTCTGCCTCAAATTAGAGATTCAATTCTCGTGCGTAATTTCTCCACTCTGCAAGAGTTGGAGGATGCTCTTCGCATTATCGATGATAATATCGTTATGAACCCCAAACCTTCACGATCGCGTAATTCTCAAGTCTCTGCCGTGGAATCTCGAGCTAATGGAAACTTTGCGCCTAGACGTTTTAATAATTCCAATCCCAACCGCAGAAACACTCAATACAAAAATAATTCTAATAATAATTCAAATAATAATTCTAACAATAGAACCAATTCTAATAATCGATCCACTTTATTTAATCGACTTTGTGTCAACTGTTTTCTTTCTAATCATCCTGTTAATGAATGTACACAGCCACGTCGTGCAAATATCCTTTGCTATGGTTGTGGTAGGGTGGATGTAACCCGCCAGGATTGCCCAAATTGTCGTGTCTCGGGGGAAGAAAATTTGGGGCAATAAGGAGGACGATTGTCTCCAGAACTTATAGGAATTCTGTCCTCAAAGAATTGCGTCCTAAAAATCCCAAACGTGTCAGTAGGCAGAATAATTCCAAGGGTAATATGGATGAATACATGTACGATGAATACGATAGTTTTAATTTAGTTGCTTCCGAAAATTCGAATGATCTCAATAATTCCTTTCAAGAAAACCTTTTACCCGATACTTTAAATATTTCTACAAATGATACCTGTGAGTTTGATGTTCAGCATAGGGAAACGCTTTACGGAGAAAATGAGGATCTTACCGGGGAACGCCATGAAATAATCCCTATAGACAGTCCTGTAAACCAAATAATTGCTTGTAATGACGAGTTATTGGTGGATATTTCAGATGCCCATCATGTTAGCAACATTGTTGTTGATCCCAAGTCTCAATCTGAGAATCCTCAGTTCACCATTTTTGAGGTTAATGATGCCTCTTTAGGAATCCCATTCGAGGGAGATCCGCGGCCTTATATAACCGTGAAAATCTTTGACCGCGAAATGGTAGGATTAATGGACAGTGGGGCAACACATACTTGTTTTGGGGCCGGGGCGGAGGGATTGTTCAAAGACTTTATTCCTATTAAGCGTCCTACTTCCTCGGGCTTCTTTGTCCGTACTGCTGATGGTCATATCCATGAGTGCACGGAACTCGTGGACATTCCCTTCTCATTTAACGGTGAAACTCATCTACTCCCTGTGTTGGTCGTTCCCAACATAACTTCTCCACTGATTCTAGGTATAGATTTTTGGATTAAGTTTGGGATCAGAATAATCAAACCCATCAGACAAACTGATGTAGCCGAAGTGGGTAAGGAGGGGGGATTTTCTTTTCTTTCCATGGAACAAAAAGAGCGGTTAGATAAAATCCTTTTAACATTTCCTGCGACTTCGTCTGATAATTTCGGTTGTACGACCCTCATCACCCATGAAATCGATACTGGAACTAACCCTCCAGTACATGATCGCTGTTACCCAGTGCCCACGCATTTAACAAAAGCTGTGGATGAAGAAATAGATAGGCTGGTAAAGCGGGGGGTGATAAAGGAGTGTTCACCATCTCCATGGTTGAACCCAGTTACAGTCAGGGTGAAGAAGGACGGTTCGATCCGTTTATGTTTAGATGCCAGGAAATTAAACGCGATTACTACTCGTGACACTTTCCCGCTCCCTCATATCGAGGCAATTTTGTCCCAATTAACTGGCACATCCTATTTATCATCGATCGATTTATCAGAAGCTTTCTTTCAAATACCCCTTAAAGAGGATTCTCAGGTCAAGACAGCATTTGCGTTACCGGGGCGGAAACTTTATTGTTTTAAACGCACGCCCTTTGGTTTGGTTAATTCGCCCATGTCGATGGCCCGACTTATGTCCCTTGTCTTAGGCCATGATCTTGAGAGTTCCGTTTATTATTATCTCGATGATATATTGGTTGTCACAGCAGATTATGAGACTCATTTGAAAATGTTGGAAGAAGTAGCTAAACGATTGAGAGCAGCGAACCTGACGATAAACTTATCAAAGTCCCGTTTTTGCGTGAGTGAACTTACGTTCTTAGGATTCACTGTGTCTCGTGAGGGTATATCCACAAACTCTGAGAAGGTTAAGGCTATCCTTGATCTTCCGATACCCACTACCTTGAAGGCTTTAAGACAGGTGATAGGGATGCTTTCCTGGTATAGGAAATTTATTCCTAACTTTTCTGCTACTATTCTCCCCATGACCGAGTTATTGAAGGGTAAGCCCACCACAATTGTCTGGACGGAAGGAGCTGATCGCGCCTTCACGGCACTAAAAGAAGCTCTCTCCTCAGCACCAATTCTTGCCACCCCGGATTATAGTAAGCCTTTTCGCGTCAAGACAGATGCCAGTGATTATGGCTGTGGGGGGGTAATTGTGCAGGGGGAGGGGGATGACGAACGTCCGATAGCGTATATGTCCCGTAAATTTACGGCGGCCGAGCGAAATTATAGTACCACGGAAAAGGAGCTGTTGGGGGTGCTCTATAGCGTAGAAAAGTTTCAACAGTTTTTATTGGGTGCGAAATTCGTTATTGAGACCGATTATTCCGCGTTGTTGTGGCTATTGCGCCTCAAAGATGCAAAAGGGCGTTTAGCTCGTTGGATTTATAGGCTTCAGGGGTTTGATTTTGAAATACGTCATCGTCCTGGGAGGGAAAATATAGTTCCCGATGCTCTCTCGACATGCTTCGATGTAGAGGCCGTGAGTCAACTTAGTGATCCATGGTACACCTCACTATTCTCCCAAGTCGCCAAAGATCCACAAAAGCACCCCGCCTATCGCATTGATGCAGGCCAACTCTACAAAAATTGCCGAGTGAAGGATTCACTTGGTTGCATTCAGCATCGTTGGAAGTTGGTTGTGCCGAAGGATGATCGCTCTAGTGTCCTCCAGAAGTATCATGATGAGCCTAGTGCTGGTCATTTTGGTTATTTTAAGACATTACATCGTATCCGTGAGTATTATTATTGGCCCAAAATGTCCAAAGATATTGGAAAATATATTAAAGATTGCGACACCTGCAAAGCCTCGAAGTCCCCAAATATGCCTTTGGCTCCCCCTATGGGAAAATTTGTGGAGACCGAGAGACCCTGGCAGACACTCTCCTTGGATTATGTCGGTCCTTTAGTTCGCACTTCCCGCGGATTTACCGATCTTCTAATTGTCACAGATCGATTTAGCAAATTCGTCCTTGTGTTTCCCTTAAGGAATGCAAAGACACCGGCTTTAATTGATACCTTGGAGAGTCGCGTCTTTAGTGTATTTGGTGTCCCACAAACCATCTTGTCCGATAATGGAGTGCAATTTACATCAAATCTTTTTAAAGAATTTTTAAAATCATACTCCATTACCCATTGGAAAACCGCATTATATCACCCTCAGTCTAATCCCACTGAGAGAGTAAATAGAGTTCTAATCACAGCCATTAAATCTTTTATTAAGAAAGAGCATAAGGAATGGGCTGATAACATTTATAAAATTCAGTCCGCCATTAACTCCTCTGTTCACGAAAGTTCCAAAGAAACTCCTTACTTTTTAAATTTTGGTCAGCAAATGGTCACAAATGCGGATCAATATTCCATCATCAATGCTAATCCTCCTGTAAACTTTCCTACTCGCTTAAAAACCCTAAAGTCTCTTCGTACAAAAATTCCGGAACGATTGAGACAAGCCCACGATTCAAGAGCGGGTCAATATAACCTTCGCAAAAGGCCTCAAAAATTCAAACCTGGGGATATCGTGTGGCGTCGGAATTTTGGCCAAACTGACATGGTGCGGGGGGTACAACATAAGTTCCTGCCATGGGTTAAATGCAGAGTTATTTCCTGCCAAGGGGATACATATGAGCTGCAGGATTTGGATTCTAAGAAAATTGGGAAGTATCACAAGAAAGATATTAAACCCGATTAAGCTGACGATGATTTTTTTTTCCCATTTTTTTTTCGAGAAGTTTAGGTCTCTCAAGATTTATCTTTATTTTTATTCCTTAATTTTCCACAGAGATTGTTTTTTTATTATATTTTTCCCGAAGGATTCTAATCTATTGAAGGAAAATCTGGGCAATGCTCAGTATTGTTGTACGTAACTCCTTCACTTTTCAATTTTGCACCTTTGACTTTGAGTTTGTCTCCAATTGGAGGAACGGATCTTATATCCTACTCAGTCAGTCAAAGTGCCATTCTTATTTATAATTTTTTTTTCTCTCGATGATTGCATCATATCATCACCGGAAGATTCGAACTTCTTCTACCCGGATGGTACCCCGACGAAGAAGGTATTTTATCATAACCATATAGCTTGGTTTTAGTTGTCCAGTAAGTTTTACTGTGGCGATACTTTGTAGAGGATTTTCATGTTGTGCTTTCAAATGACTCCCGGAGCTAATAGAGCCCCGAAGTTATTTCGCCCTGCATGGGTTAGAGTTTTGTTGGCCTCGGTTGTTCGTGAGCAAGCCACATGGGAATAATTTATCCCTGTTCTTTTCTTCTTAACCCGAATCTTCCAAACAAATTTCCTACCTTTTAATCCTTCTTTTAAGCTACGTACTCTTGCGTTCATTGTGGTTCATTTTAAACGCGTAATGTTAAAACATGCGCTTTTCAGACTTGTTTCTTTTGCATTGATTTGAAAATTCAAGGACCTTTAGTCTTGTCTCTTGCGATGTTGAAGATCTGGGCCGAGGATTGTATTCTTTTCTCCGGCTGGACAGTGTCCACTCCGGTGGCTGTCGAGGGGACCAATGTAGCGCCCATTACATTTGGTCGAACAGTGCTTTGCGAGTCTCCACTTTCCGTTCGGATGCACGGGACCGGATGTGATCGAGCACGTCTGTCTCCCGGCCATTGTCTTTTTGAAGACAACCCTCTTTGTCTCCAGGACATCAATACCGTCATGGCTCCTTCATAGTCAAAATAGGAGAGCCCAATGGAAATGCCGCCGATTTTGAACAAGTCAATCTATAGTCGCTCAGCTATTATCAAAGTTATGGAAAGAGATTGGGGGACATCTGAAGAAGGCCTCCAAAACCTGATACTGATGCGAAGTACCCAAAACGGCGCGTATCTCAAAAGATGTCCTGTAAAAAGTCTGCAGCAGTTGAATTCTATAAGGCTGTCTGCTAGTAGAAGGTTCTTCACCTGATATGATGGAGTGATGTAATCAGACACCGAAAATGAACGTAAAAATGTATCCTTCAGCATCGGTAACCCAGCCCAATACCAACAAATTCCGGCAGATTCACGATGATCTCCAACACAATTAATGCAGCCTGGACAGTTCAAACAAGTTCGATCTGCTCATATTGGTCTACGGCACCGCCAGTGTGATTCAGACTACCCGAACCAGTTCTGACAGTCTTGAATGAGCCCAAGTAAATTCATGAAGCTCAAAAACTTCTGGATCATCGTGATGACAGAGGTCGAGCCAAATCCTCCGGAGAGTGGTCCCGTGGTCGCGATTCAGGGGTGTAAGGGAAGTCCGCGTCCTGTGTTGATGTCGGAGGTGGAGATTCGATTGCCTCTTGAATCCTTGTTGTTTTGGACCCCCTTCTCACCGGTGTGGATTTCTTGCTGGAGAGACGGTAGAGTCGAGTAGGTGTTCTGAGACTGGTCATGTAGAGGAGTTTGACGGTCCATAAAACTTAATTCTAAGTCTGGGAAGCACAATGAACCAACGATCCTAATTTACCCTTCCTGGTTCCTTATAATTTTCCCAGCTGGAAATCTGCTCTATGAGCATGAGGAGGAAATGTTGAATGGGTTCAAATGGAGTACAATCGGTAGCACTTTTCCTTTATTTGCTGTGATAAAATCTCTCTGTGGTCTTTTTTTTTTTATTATTCTGAAACTTTTCTTTTCCTAGTTATTCTTCAAGTCTTGATTAGACACCTAGACATCTCAATATATCTCTTTAAATTTTATTTCTCTTTATTTAATACCAATCTTTGATTTCCCGCTCTGACGTTGCGATCAACGGATCCTACACCTCCTCTTCTGTATATATTTTCCTTTTTCTTTACATTCACCCTTTTAAGGTGCTTTCCAATCTTCATTGGGAGATCGGAGTAAGGACAGGATGGGGGAGAACTGTGTGATCTACATCTGGGATAGAGGGGAAATATTCCACTAACCCACGTAAAATTATTTTTCTTTTTTTTCTTTTTTTTTCTTTTGCGAACTAAGAGGAGATGTAACGTTTTTTTTAAATATAAAAATTTCCCTCTTAATTTAAAATTGCGGCGAATGGGACGAGATTTGTTTTGGGACAATGGGCGTGTTTGAGTCCTACCGTAATGTTTTTTGTGTCTGTGTTTGTGTGTGGATCCACCAGATAAAGTGACACTTGATCGTTGGGAGGGCAGTCTGGGTCAAGTCACCAAAGAAAACACTTGTGTTAAGAGAGTTTTTCCACCCCACAGTTTGAGTCTTATAAGTAAAGTGAGTGATCCGGATTGAGGAAAATCACCATCCAGTCTCCACCATCAAGATCTTTTGACGCTCCACTGACACCTTCTCATCGAGGAAGCGGGATACCGCCACCTAGTGTCTCAGTTCACGGTTTCCGGCCGCTTAGCGTCTAAGACACCGATTTGAGGAAGCTAGAAGTCCGTCTTGATTTCTTCTGAAGGAAGAAGGAAGAGAACTCTACTACAAGCGTCTAACCGCCATCAACTCAAAGGAAACTTCTCCGAGAAAGGAAGCTGCCAGAGTTTGTGGTCCAGCCAAGGACAAACGCCAGGAACCCAAAGAAAACCCTAAGTACCAATGTCACGATACCATGTAGTGTTGTGGGGTTTCTCATGGGAAATAATATAACTTTTTATATGGGCTGAATCCTTTTGATTCTTATTGGTTGGGTCCTCTGAGGGAGAAATTGAGTTGGAGGGTTTCTGTGGAGATTCCGGGGATTGGTTCAGAGGGAGTCTGGGTGAAGACAAGAGAAGAAGTGAGGTTCTAAGGTAAGGTTGGCTGGAGGGAAATTGAAAGTGGAAATTTAACTTCAGTGAGAAGAAAGGGGAAACTTAACCTCAACCCTCAAAAATTTTTAGTGTTATAGCATGTGCATGTGTATGAAAATGTATGTATGCATGGAAAATGTCTATATGGGATATCTATGCATGGGTGACGTCAGCCTGTGGACGATGCAACGGTTCGCGATTCAGCGGGAGCCCATCAACATGCCGCCGTGGCCGAGTGGTCTAAGCAGTAGTACACATTACGTTTAAGACTTTAAGTATCTGTCGGTTCAAGCCTAGGTCTCGGCCAAAAAATTTTCACGTCGCGAAAAAAAAATTACGGAAATAGTTATTAATAGGAATAACAGAGGGCGCGCGCATAGAAAATAAGAGCAGCGGTCGGTAATAAAAATGGCGGACAAAAATAAAAATGGCGGACAAAAATAGGAGCAGCGGGTCGGTAATAAAAAAATGGTGGATAAAAACAAAAATGGCGGATGGGCATTAAAAATGGCGGCCAAAATTCAAAATGGCGGATGGGAATTGAAAATGGCGGTCAAAATTTCAATTTCACAATCAAAGGTGGCGCTCGTATACCAACAGAAAAAATCAAATTTAAATTTCCGCCCAGTGACGTCAGCCTCCCAGGGGGTGGGGGTGGTGACGTCATCTCAAAATATTGCGTCATGCCTCCAGGGTGTGACGTCAGAAAATATGTGACGTCATCATACACGTGACGTCACATGCAGCGACTTGCTCAACAGTGACGTCACACCGACTTGCTCGATGATGACTCATCGTGACGTCATATACAGCGACTTGCTCGATATATACTACTTATGTGATATTTTTGTGATTTGACGATAAGAGTTATTAGTTATTGTTGTATTTTGTTGACTTTTTGTATTGTGGAGTGAAGAACTTGGCCTTCTTGGGACTTACCTGGTGTTTTTCGCAATTATATCTTGAAGACTTCTTTTTTTTCACACTAATACAATGGACCAAGTGTCCAATTGTGGTGTTTGTAATAAGCCGGCTTCTGACCACCAGCATATAGAGTGTGAATTGTGTGAAGCAAATTATCACTTGAAATGTATTAATTACACTCATGCAGGTTATAAAATTTGGTCAGTGAGGGAGAATATTTTCTACATGTGTGATGGGTGCAAAGATAATAGTAATGTGCAACAGTACAAGGAACTTAAAAAAATGCTGATGGTCATCCAGCAATACACCTATAAAATTGATGAGTGCGTTCAGAGACAAACTGGGCAGATTAATACAATTGGACGTGGTGTAACCCTGTATAATGAGAATTGTGGCAAGTTGATTAATGTAGCAAATGATACCCGTGATTCTGTGGCCACTGCGACAAAAAAAATAGAGGACCACGTGGGAGAGATTGAAAAAACGATTGTGAATATCTCTGGAAGGCCTGAAATTCGTGATAGTGCCAAACCTTCTTATGCTGATGTTTTACGAGCAGTAGGAAAGTCCAAACCAGTGTGCATTATTCGTCCGAAAGATGATAGTCAACAGGTGGAGTCCACAAGAAGAGAAATTAAATCGGTTGTGGATCCAACCAAGATCAGTGTGTCTGGACTACGTGGTGCCGGCGGTGGTGGTGTTGCGGTAGTATGTGACGATGTGGATGCCCTGGACAAGGTCAAGGAAATTGTGGCGCGGGATTTGAGTGAGCGATATGATGTCTCTGCTGCAAAAATTATGCTGCCTAGGCTAAAACTAACTGGACTCTCTGAAGAATGGGAGCCTGACAAACTCATAAGTCACTTGGTGTCCCAGAATGACCTCTCTTTTGTCCCGGATGATTTGAGAATTGTAACTTCACGCGCCCTTAGCGGTGGAAGGTATTTCGAAGTTGTGCTTGAGGTTCCTCCCGCAATTTACAAGGACTTGCTTGCTCGTGGAAGAGTGAAACTTGGATGGGATGTCTGCAGAGTGTTGGATGGTATCGATGTCAGAAGGTGCGCCACTTGCTGTGGATATTCCCACCTGAAGGCGAGATGTCGGGAGGAAAGGAAGATTTGTCTCAGGTGTGCTGGAAACCACGAGCTGAAATCCTGCAAATCTAACCGTATCTGCTGTGTGAATTGTAAAAAAGCATCTGAGAGGGAGGGGCGCAGGATTCCTCTGGACCATTATGCTAGCGACAGGCAATGCCCGATTTACATGAGGTTCCTTAGAAGGATGAGAGACAGGATTGGATTTAATTAGATCAATTGAATATGAATAACTTATCTTTTATAGTACAAAATGTGCGCAGTATGAGGGCAAATTTTGATGCCCTCTTACCTCATGTTGCTTCCCTATCCTCTCCCCCTCCTTCCATTTTATTCCTAACCGAAATATGGGTTAACGACTGGGAGTTGCCGCAATTTGTGGTCAATGACTACGAGCTTTATGCGAAGTGTAACAACAACTATAGAGCGGGAGGGGTTGCTATTTATGTCAGAAATTCTATAAAAGTATTTGATTTTATTCAACATACTATGGTCTCAGCCGATTGTGCTTTTATTATTTGTGATATCTCGGGCTCTAATTTTTGTTTTTTGTGTCTTTATAGACTTCACTCATCTAGTGTTGCTCTCTTTCTCACTGAACTGGAGACGGTTTTGCTTTCGATGAGTCAATTTAATAGTGTCTATATTTTGGGTGATTTTAATATTGACTTCTTATCAAATACGCGTGAGAGAGATGATTGTGTGTTCCTCATTTCTTCATACGGGTTTGATCCCCTAGTGATTGAACCGACTCGTATTGCTGGTGCCTCTGTCTCATGCCTTGATAATGTATTTGTTAAACAATTGTCTCCCACAAACAATGACTCCTGTGCAGTTCTTGACTTGGGGATTTCGGATCACTGTTTGTTGCATTGTAAAGTCACTGTTTCTGTTCATTGCAATTCTGACCCTGCTCACCCCGTAATTAGGAGTATTAATTATTCGGACTTAAATGATCGATTGCGCTTTGAGTTCTGGCAGGATGTGGTTGACACTGAGGATCCATCTGTGGGATTCTCATTATTTGTTGATGGCCTTAAAAACCATATTGAATCTTGCACAGCTGTTCGTCGCGGTAAAAGATTTCCCAAATGCCTAAAACCATGGATCTCAGAATCCCTCGTTAGACTGATTAATCAAAAGAATAGTTTAAGTAAGCTAGCAAGAAGACATCCAAATGATGAATGTCTTAAGGAACGGGTGAAACGTTTGCGGTGTGTGGTGAAGACTAGGATTGGGCAAGAGAAGTCCAACTACTATGCCAATCGTTTTCGCCGGGCGAGGGGGGACGCGAAGGAGCAGTGGTCGATCATAAACGATCTGTTAGGTAGAAATGTAAAAAAAAAAAGGGATTAAGAGAGATTAGAATTAATGGGAATCCAGTGTCGGATGAACAAACTATAGCTGACTATATGAATGAACTTTTTATTAATGCTCCACATAAAATTATTGAGGAGGTTTGCCAGCTTGATTCCCCACGGGATGTTGTAGTGGAGTCTGCTGCTCCTGCTATTATGGTCCGGCCAAGTTTTTTCCTTAGGCCTGTAAGTAGTCTTGAAGTACTCCGACTTATAAATGAGCTTCCTAATAAGAGGTCTGAAGGGCACTCAATGGGTCAAGTGGTAGAGCACTCGCTCTATGATGCAAGTGTCCCGGGTTCGAATCCCCTTTAGGTCACCAGGAATTTTTCTGGCGTTAAAGGTGTTCGGATTGCATCCAGTGAGCTTCACTGCACTTGATTCCACGGGCATGGGACTGACAATCTCATCTCGTACAAGAAAAAATAATAATGCACGTCTAGAAATCCCCTTGCGGGAAGGCCTAGTTCCTTCATGGAATGTTGAGCCAGCATTATTATTATTATTATTATTAATAAGAGGTCTGTGGGTTGTGATGGGATTTCCACTACGTGCTTAAAAAGGGTGGCTCTAAATATTGTTGATATCCTCACTATTTTGATCAACCGCTGCGGTTGATCAAAAAAGCGGTTCAATTCCTGGAATTGTTTGCCATTCACCCTCTTGTACTGGCATGCAATGTTTGGACACATGTATCACCGTCCCATTCGTGTCCGGTTACACTTATCTTGGGGTCCACATTGATGAGGTGTTGTCCTGGAAGGCTCATACTGAAAACTTGGCAAGCTCGCTTCTACCATTGATAAGTCGTTGTTATCGCATTGCTCGTCTCTGTCCAGTAAATGTACTGCGGGCTATGTATTTTTCCTGTGTAGAATCCAGGCTGCTCTACGGATTGCCTTTTTGGGAGGGCACCTATGCAACTACTCTTGCACCCGTCATTCGAGCCCAGAGATTTGCCATCCGAGCTATCCTCCAGAAGCGCAGAAGTGACTCCTTGTGGCAGGGTTTCTTGGACCTTGGGATACTCCCACTCAAATATTTATATACTTTTAAGGCTCTAAAGGTATTTTTTGGGCGTTGTGGTTATTTTAGAGTGAGAGGAGGTCGTCACTCGCGCCTGGGCCCCCAAATGAACTTGCCTCTTCCTAAGAGTGAATTGTTTAGACGTAGTTTTCTCTATCAAGTGCCCGCCCTTTTCAATGACCTTCCTAGAGAGCTCAGATCCCATACTTCAGGCAATTTATCCCTCTCCTATCTCCTGAAGAGACATTTGTGGCACTCCTATGCGTCCGAGCGCTCTTAGTATTCCAGTTATTTGCACCGTTGCTCCACACTTATGCATCCTGTCTGCGGGATGTCTCACAAACTTTTTGACTACTTGGGGTGTTTTGTTTTTGATTTTTTTTACTCATTTGCCTGGCCTGTTTCCTGCTGGGTCGTCACTTTTATGGGGTTTTTTCTGGGCCATCTGCCTCTTTTTTACCCAATTAATGTACAGGGGCAAGCTTGTATGATACAGGTCATTGTTACCATCCCTTACATTTTTACCCCATGAGATATCCTGCTGATGGGGCCTCTGACTGGGGGTGGCGGAGCGGCTCCTGGGTGCTTGGATCGTAGTGACGTTATTGCCATGAGTGATCTGCTCCTTTTTGATCCTCCCTGCCCACTGCCCTCTCTTGCTGATTTGGATAATCCCTAATACTCCTAATATAACCCTTTCTTGTCCTCCGATACCCATATATATATATATATATACTTACCACCAGTTTCAGCAACACGTGCCTTATTGGCCAAGCTGAGACTCATCCCTCACCATGCTTGTTCCTTGCCATGCAACAACTGCCATTCACACTTTACAGTTCATCGAATATTTTGAAATTGTAAAACTGTCATAATATGTATAAAATTTTGGCATATACGATCAGTGATTCAGTGGTTTCTGCCGTTTACCTGATGAGATCGGTAGTGAAGTCGGTCGGCAGCCGCAATCAAGCATAGTGAGAGAATAAATTGCATTGAAAAAAAAAGAGGATTTCACACTTTTCTTCTTTCAAGAAGTGTCTAGCAGGGATAAACGTAATTTGGGAACAAGTTATCAGTGAAAAACATGTAAAATGTTTCAGTATCGCACATAACTAAATTTTAGGGGTACATTCATCAGCTCCACAGTAATCAGTGACATGCTCACCCCATTCTGCATAATTTGAGAAAAAATAATTTTATATGAAAAACATCTTCAGATTTGTTATTTTGTTGCCGTTTCTCAAGTCTTTATGATATAGGGTTCATGTGCAAATTTCTTCAGATCTCTTTAAAATACATTGCAAATAGTAAGAAAAGCATCAATTATAAATTCAAAATATGTAATATTGGGGAGGGAAGGGTGGGGTTTCTCTTGCAAAGTTATCAGAAACCTAACACCTTTTCCCATTCTTTCCTCACTTGCGGCCAAGAAAATTAAATGATTCATATACAAAGAATGAAATTTGCTTTCATTGACGATTTTTCACTCCTCTTTTAATCACCTCACTCCACTCCATAAAACTCATGAGCGATGCAGGAGATCATATTTCGGTCATTCTGGCGACAAGTGCATAGAAAGGGAAGTAGGTACAATTAACCATCAATTTGTAATATTAGGAAATAATTTAGGTATAGCGAGCTCATATCACATACTCGAGATCCAAGATCAGTGTATGGAAATGCTTTTTCACAAAAATGGACAAAGAAAAGTCATGAGATCAGTGAATCATATAGATCATCATGATCTAAAGAGGCACTGCGAAATTTGTCGGATATTGTAAATAGAGGGACAGAAGTGAAAATTTTTGATAGACATATAAGAAGGATTCTCCAGAAAAAAATTGCATAAATTAAACAGATTTTAAGAATCTCTTGCCATAATTAGGCAGCGCGTGCCACTAGAGTTCTCTAAATTGAAACAGCCTCTAACTCTTTGGAACAACTGCTAACTATATCCAATCCCTTCTGCGCACACTGCTAGGATATAATCCTGCAAAACTGATTTTTTGGGGTTACAAAATATTCAACCTTTGAAGATACTTTTTCATAGCTAGGCATGGGTGGTGATCATACCACTAAAATTGCGAAAAACATCTGGGGGTAAGTAAAATAAAGGTGCGCAAAATAGACTTCATTCAACTTAGATAAAAAGTCATCCCAATGGAAGATCTCCCTTAAAAGGCAGGTAGAGTAAATTAATTTCTCGAAACATATGTGAAATTATATGAAAAGTACTTTTTCATTGCAAAAACGTTTATCCTCTTCATGTAGAAGTCTTTAATAGCTCTCAAAGGGAAGAAAAATTCCCACAGCAATTAAAATATTCCCACGACAATTAATTTATAGTCGCCCCCCATATGACACATTCCATGCCATTTTTGCAATAGGATGCATTCTTAAGTACGGGTAATATATCCAGAAGTTACCACGCGCCACTCTGAAACCCGAAACCCGAGATTTGTTTCTCTCGCTGTTTTTCTCCGCCAAGTGACGCGCGCAATTATTCCCACGGGGCATGTGTATGTGTATGAAAATGTATGCATGCATGGGAAATGTCTATATGGTATATCTATGCATGGGTGACGTCAGCCTGTGAACGATGCAACGGTTCACGATTCAGCGGAAGCCCATCAACATGCCGCCGTGGCCGAGTGGTTTAAGCGGTGGTACACATTACGTTTAAGACTTTAAGTATCTGTCGGTTCAATCCCAGGTCTCGGCCAAAAAATTTTCACGTCGCGAAAAAAAATTACGGGAATAGTTAATAATAGATGGATGGTAGAATAAGACATAATAGATAGATAATAGAATAATAGTAATAGATAGTAGAATCAGACAACAGTTCGCGCGCGGCTTTTGCCCATTGCAGACGTGTTTTGCCAAGTGCTCTGTGCATAGTGTTCAATAATTGCTGATTTAAATACGCCGGCGAAGAGAGGTCGTTCTGACGATTCAGACGACTCTCCTGCGCAACCTTCCAAAATGCCTTTATTTGGAAAGTCAAACAAAACCCCAAGGACCCCGCCAGCCACCCTGACGACGACTTTCTCAACGCCTACAACTGCCACGATCTCAAACTCTACAATTTCATCTCTGTCATCTTCATCTGCGACATCTATGTCCACCTCAAAACTTAAAGTTGTTCCAAATATCCCCACGAGGAACACGTTCGATGTCTTGGATCATGAAAAAAATGACGATAATCCTGAAATGAGTGGTGATGAAATTAACCAAAAACCACCACCAATAACAGTTATTCGTGAGGGCAATAACACTGTAATTGCAACTGAAATTGTGAATCGTCACAATATCACAGACATTACTCTGAAAAATGTGTCTATTGGTGCGAAATTAATGCTAAAGAAAATGACCGATTATGCGACACTCGTCCGTGAGTTCAAAAATACTGATGTGAAGTTTTACACTCACGATTTGAAATCCAATATTTCGATAAAATTTCTTTTGAGGGGCCTTAACTTCTCAACAGACGATGATGCATCAAAAATTTCAATTGTTGAAGATGATTTGAAAGCCTCCGGTGTAAATCCTGAAAAAATCCAAATATTGAACCCGAGGGAACGGAGATATGAAGGAGAAACTCTGTTCATCATTTCATTTCCTAGAAATACGATGAAACTTGCTGATCTACTCAAAATCAAAGTAATTAACTACACAGTGGTTCAATGGAAACCATTTATCAGGAAAAACAAAGGACCTATTCTCTGCCGAAAGTGCAATCTCTACGGACATGGATCCCGAAATTGTTTTCTTCCCGTGTGCTGCGGAAAATGCTCAGGAAGTCATGAAACTTCCGCCTGCAACGAACTCATTAGATGTTGCCGAAATTGCAGAGGAAATCATTTCGCTGATTCTCCAACCTGTCCTAAAAGACAGGATTTCATTGAACTCAGACAACGGCTATCGGCAAGAAACAACAAGCGATCAAACCCTCCCCCTACTCGGACTGAGGAGCAGCCTCCACCTCCAAATCCCCAGCGGAGCCGAAGACAATCTTACGCCAATGTGGTTCGTGGGGGGCCTTCAAACTCTCAACTTTTCTCCCCCGTGGAGATTTCTATTATCTTAAAAGAAGTTTTTACGAGAATGAAATCCTGCAAATCCAAGGAGGACCAAATCGGCTTGATGTTTGAGATCACCTCTAAATACATCTACCCATGATGATTCAACCCCAATTGCTTAATATTGCATTTTGGAACGCACGTAGTATAAATCAAAAATTAACTGAAACTAACTTTTTTCTTAATAGCAATTCAATTGATGTATTTTTAATTTCAGAGTCATGGCTCAAAAGTGATTCAAAGTGCTATTTGGCTGGCTATCGAGTTTATAGAAATGATCGGAAAGACAAGAGAGGTGGTGGCGTTGCAATTGCAATTCGCGATAATATTCCTCACAAATTACTACCCCATCTAAATACAAAAATAATAGAGACAATTGCCATAGAAATAAGTCACCCAAAAAATCCTTTTACACTAGTCGCCACGTATTTTAGTCCAAACCAATGCACAAATGATTTTACATCTGATCTTAGACTATTATTTAACAAACCCAATGTTATTGCCTGTGGTGACTTTAATGCACGTCATAGGCATTGGAATTGTATCCGGGCAAACAAATATGGGACAATTTTATTTAAGGATATGTGTAAACATGACTATCGAATTATTTCTCCTAACTCTCCAACTTTTTACCCATCTCAATCTAACTCCACACCAGCTACTTTAGATATAATTCTCACGAATTCAAACTTTGCCCTTGATCAAGTCAGAACTATTCAGGCGTTGTCATCCGACCATCTCCCCGTAAACTTCAAAATCAATACTACTTTTCAAATGAGAAATTACCCAGCCCTAATTCAGGATTATGCATCAGCCGACTAAATAAAATTCGACGTCAATGGCAACGCTCTAGGGTGGCGGAGCTCAAAGTCGAACTTAGGAATCTTGAAAAACTAATAAAAGAACAAATTAACCTTCATAAAAATGATAATTGGCAATCACATGTTAAATCACTAAATTTCAATCGTCCCAATTTATGGAAAACTGCCAAGTTGCTGAAGAATAGAGCTCAAGGTATTCCACCCCTTCGGAAGGGTAATCAAGTTATCATAACAGATGAACTTAAATCTCAAGAAATTGCTGATAATTTTTCCAAATTTCATAAAAATAATTTACCTAAAAAAACAACGATTACTGAAAAAGTCGCACAAACTTTAAAATTACAAAAAATTATAAATTCCCCTGTTAAGGCCGAACATCTTCCTACACCCCGGTTAATATCTACAATAATTAAAGACTTAAAAAATAAAAAAAGCTCCAGGCATGGATAAAATTAATAACAAATTAGTCAAAAATCTTCCTAAAAAAGCAATAATATATCTCAACAACATCTTCATAAACTGTCTGAGGATCAACTACTTTCCAGACCCCTGGAAGATAGCTCAAGTTATCCCCATTCCCAAACCCGGTAAAGATACTTCTTTAGCATCAAATTATAGGCCCATAAGCTTATTACCAGTATTTGGAAAAATTTTCGAAAAAGTGATCTATAGAAACATTAATAATTTTGTAAACAACAACAATATTTTGTTAAACGAACAGTTCGGTTTCCGACCTGGACACTCCACCAATCACCAACTGCTTAGAATCACTAAAGAAATTAAATCTAAATTAAACTCCAAGACTTCAACTGGACTTATTGCATTTGATTTGGAAAAAGCCTTTGACTCCGTATGGCATGATGGCCTTCTATATAAAATGAACCTTTTCAAATTTCCTATAAATTTTATAAAAATTATTGAATCGTATCTTTACAACCGTAAAGCATTTGTACAAATTAATTCTGGGAAGTCCTCTTTGTACTCTTTAGATTATGGTGTCCCTCAAGGAAGTGTCTTATCTCCTCTACTTTATAATATTTTTACTTCAGATTTAAAAATAAATCCTCCTGTAAAAATAGCATTATATGCTGATGACACAGCTTTTTACTACTCTAATACAAATCCAGATGTAATCATCAACAAATTATCAAATGCTTGTGCTCAGTACATTGATTATTGTTCTGATTGGCTAATTAAAATTAACATGGATAAATCTCAAGCAATTTTCTTTACGACCAGAAGAGCTAAAAAACGTCTTCCAAATTCGCCCATTCGGATTAAATCCATGGAAATAAAATGGACTAAAGAAATTAAATATCTTGGTATGATTTTGGATCCTAAGCTAACGTTCAAAGATCATATTAACTATACTATAAATAAGTCATTAAAGGCACTCAAAATACTTTACCCTTTAATCAATAGAAAATCGAAACTCTCCACTCCCAATAAAAAGTTATTATATATTGCTATTGTACGCAGTATTCTTCTGTACGGTTGTCCCATCTGGGAAGTCTGTGCTAGAACGCACAAAAAGAAGCTTCAAATTATTCAAAATAAATTCTTAAAAATTATTTACAAGAAATCATGGGACTTCTCTACAATCAAACTTCATGAGATTGCCAAAACTCCTCTTTTGCAAAACCAAATTTCTAGGATTAAAGATAACTTTCTTCTGCAATGCAAAACCTCCCACCACTCGATTGTAAGTCAATTAGCACTTTAAACAGTATCATTTGTATAAAATACATATCTGTCTCGCATTAAATCTGTAAGCACCATATTACCTTGTGCTTAATTTATTTTTTCTTAATCTTTTATCTCTTAATACAATTCAAATATTCTTAACAATGTATTAAAGTTGAAGCAAATCAACACTTTTTTGGAACACTTACAATGTAATTATTTTGTAAATGTACAAAAAGTAGCTCAATAAAATATTCTATAATAATAATAATAATAGAATCAGACAACATAAGCTGTCGGTCAAAGATTTCAGCAAGGAGACCACTTCGCTGGTACAACACATGAGAGAAGAGCAACACAGGTTCAATTTCGACAGCACTGATATTCTGGACTGCAGTAGGAGGGTACATCATCTCAATGTAATGGAGATGTTCTATATCCAAAAGCATGAGAGAGAGTGTGTCAACAACAGGGCTGAGGGAAGTGCCCTGAGCTCCTGGTACTCCCCATTGATTTGGAATCAGTGAACCTCAGTTGATCTTTGACAAGCTCTGAGAATTGTGATTTTTAGTTGTGCTGCGTCCTAATTATCTGGTTCATTGTATTTTTCTCGTTCGTGGATGGTGAATAATTTATGTTTTCTTGACCAGGGTGCCTCTTGTGTCGCTCTGTGAGTTAATTTTTTCCGTTAAAGTTAAAAATGTTTGTCACTTCTAAAAATTTATCATCAATGTTTCGTTGTAATTTCTTTGTACAGAGCCTGAGGAAGTGATCAAATAAATCACGAAACGTCGCTAGGATGCGTAAAAACTAGTACCCAGTTTTTTATTTGGCTGCTATATCGAATTTTCCAACTCATATTAATCACAGTCGTTATTCTTCAATTACATTATCTTTAGTTGGGTTCAAACTCTTGACGTCATTCAGCCGCCATGTCGGGATTTTACAGTTTCATTGAACATTGATTTGGACGAGGGACATGCACAACATACAAAAGTCTACAAACAGCTTTCTCTAAGAAAGCTAGAACAATTGCTAGAAAAAAATTTTTATGCGAATGCAGACGTATGGAAGTTTTTCCTCCACATATAAAAAATTCGCTTGTTAACATGAATGGACTTTTTGTCCAGAATTCACCGTTCACTGGACTCATTGAGAGAACAATGAGGGGGTTCAAACAGAAGATTCTCAATACTGAGATTAAAATCACTAGTTGGGAACTTCATACTGTTGAGAGAGATATCAACAGGCTTATTGAGACTTTAGGAAATTCTGATGCTTCAATCCTTCAAGAATTCTTAGAGAGGATGGAGAGGGGAGAGAAAGTCCACATCAGAATGCTCAATGCCAGACATGAGAAGAAAATAGCATCACTTAGAGTACCGATCAATACTATGATTAAAAGTAATGAAGAGTGGATAGTAAATTTGAGCGACAACATAATCCCTCCAGAAGTTTCACATTTTCTTAGCCTTGGTTCGAAAATGGGACTTCCCTATAAACGCAAGGATCACATTCCTACTGCTCATATTCTCTCACAGATAGAGGATATCGTACTGTTATACTGTACTGGATATCGTCCCTCATAACAGCAGGGTCAGTTATGAGGGAGCCATCCTTAGCAGTGAGACATGCAATGTCAGTGGTTTTTCTTCCACGATTGGTCATTTCGTTCACATTGCGCCAGCACTGCCTCACATCGCTGCCAGCTGAGTGCAATCTGTCAGCGTAGTACGCGTCTTTAGCCGTTCTCACCTCATTGCGGATGTTCCGTGAAAACCTTCTGCTATACCAAGCCAATCTTCGGTCACTAGGATGACGCCGAGCCAGAGCCAACAATCTATTCTTTTTGTGGATTTTTTCACACAGTGCTCGAGTGATCCATGGTTTTATTGGACAGTAGCGCCTGCCACTAAGAGTCTCACTTCGCGTGGCAGAGTCAATGTGGGTTCTGAATCTGTCGATGAACCTCCCAAAAGCGAGACTAACGTCTTCGCAGTCGAACACATCAGGCCATGTCTCAGCTCTCAAGCGACTGTTCAGAGCAGTATAATCTACTGATATTCTTGTCATGGGCCTCACAGGTGATCTCGCAGTCTGATTTGCAGGACCGTTCTCGATCAGCAGAATCACTGTACGGTGATCTGTAATGGCAGTGTGCCATACTTTCGCGCTATTTCGCGTTGCACTTCCCAGAGAGTTCCTAAAGAAGACGTGATAAAGGCATGATGAGGACTCCAAGGTCACTCTAGTTGGCTCCCGGACAAGTGAAGTCAGCCCATAGCCCGCCATGAGAGTTTCGTAATCATTGCAGGCGGCATGACTTAAGAGGTTAATATTTATATCGCCCATTATGTACAGATTAGTCTGCTTTATTCGGTCCAGGCAAATCTCAAGCTCACTGAGGAATGTGTCCACAGGAAAACGATGCAGCCGATAGATGCATAGGAATACAAAAGTTTCATTGTTCCTTGAGAACTTCACGCACACGCAGTCAGCACTTGTGAAGTTGGTCGGAATTTGAGTGCAAGAGAACTCAGCACGAACGTACAAAATAACGCCTCCAGAGCGATACGTATTGTTACAGCAGTGGAACAAAGAGTAATTGCTGATCTCACACAAGTGCAGGGCACGATCCGATGTCCACACCTCAGTGACGCAGATAAAACAAGGCCTCAACCTTTTGGACTCCAAAGTAGCCAGAAATTCATCAAAATTCCTACCAATACTACGGATGTTCTGAATGATAACCGTGACAGATTCGGCCTTATCAGCCGAAGAAATGTAAGAGAGAAGCTCAGTCACAGAGGGAAACAAATTTTGGTCCGCTGAAGCTCCCTCCAGATCCGAAAGAGAAGAGAGGGAGTCCGTCTCCTCAGAGTATTGTATTGTATTGTATTGTATTTATTTTCATCTTGAGACATCATCCACCCCCCATGCGTCCATCGCCGTCTTAGCGTCGATTACCAACCTCCAGAGTAAAACGATGGAAAAACTCCTTCACTGGTTGTATAAGCCATATTAACAAATGTAGGGTACATTGTTTTTTTTGGGAGATGTCAACAAGAGACAAAGGCCAGGCTGGTTCAGCCGTTTGGCGTATTTAAATTAAATTAAATTAAATAAGTAAAAATATATACAATTATAAATATAAAAATATAAATAAATAATAATTAAATTATACAAACGAGAGGTGTGGATTATGCGAAAAAATACTATATAGGAGATAAAAAACACACTACCTAAAATTAATATCGAAACCAGTGAGGGGAGCATGCAACGGTACAGAAGGGACAGCCAGACCACGCCCACAGTCGGACAACCCCCAAATCCCTCAGTCAGAGTGACGCCAACCCAGTACCACCCCCCAGACGCCGCATCAGTGGCGCCCCGGAGACCATCCACCCCCAGAGAGGCAATCACGCTCCCAGACTGTACACTGCGGGGAAAGAACCCAGAGAAGCCGGGGAAGAAACCACCATTAGCTTGGGAGCATGACTATGCTCCCCGCGCGGAACACAGTCAAACCTGTTCAAGGTAGCAGGCCCCGTGCAAAAGACCCACCAAGAGACGTCCAGGCCAGTAGACAAGACGGCGTCACTCAGCAGAGCAGAACAAGGGGCACCCCATAAAGAATGAGCCGGCTATCCCATTGATCACACGTAGACGGATTTCATCAACTCTTCAACCCTTTCCAAGTCAGCAGCAAAGAGCCAGGATCTGACCCTGCCACCAACAAATGGTAAAATAGTTCTGGCGGCGTTATTTATTATCAGGGGCAAGAGATAGTTCAATGATCTCTTAAATAACTGTGATCTAGGGAGGGGAACAAGTAATCTATCCCTACCTCCTACTCTATTATCTATGAAATAGCGCATGTGGTAGCCACTACACTTGAAAAATGTGTCTGTCACTTTATAAACATAGAGTGTCCGAAATGGCATGATTCTGAGAGACCTAAAAATTGGGTGTGACGAATCTCTCCGTGACTTGAAGGTCATAGTCCTCACCACTCTCTTTTGCCCAGATATCACCTGTTTCAAATGCTGCATACAAGCTCCGCCCCAACATAAAAGGCCATATCTCACTCGCGACTCTCCCAGCGCAAAATAAAAGGCCCTCAGCAAGCCAACAGAGCAAGACTCCCTTAATTTGTACAAGTACATTTGATGAGCCAGTAGCCTAAGAGATGTCGATACAGTATTGGTGTGCTCTCTCCATGTTAGACCCTCATCCAATATTACACCTAAATATTTAAATTTGGATACTGAAGCAATTTTCATGCAACGGGGATCACAAGACCCATCACACGAAGGGGAATGACAGAGCAAAAATTTATCCCTCATATACTGCGCACTAGCCCCAAAGCCCATAGATTCAGTTTTTACACTAATCTGCATGCCATGCAACTGCAGCCATTTTCTTATCTGAAGAAGATCACTCTCCATACTTTCCACAGCTTGCTCATTGCTAGAAATATTCGAATAGATAAGCGCAATATCATCCGCATACGCAACAGGTCTTCCACCCAATGTCAATTCCAACAGGTCATTGATATAAATTAAGAACAGTAAGGGGCCCAGAACAGATCCCTGAGGGACACCAACAGAAGAAATTTCCGGCTCACTCAAAACATCAGGTGACAATTTAACTCTTTGCGGTCTATTAGCAAGATAACTCGCCAACCAACTCAAAGAAAGACCTCTAAAACCCGCACAATCAAGCTTGTCAAGCAAGACACCGTGACGGACGGAATCAAAGGCCTTTGTTAAATCAATGAAAAGGGCCATATTGGCAACAGAACCATTATTTAGGTTAGCATGAAGGTCTCCGATGAATTGCGATAGGGCATCCTCACACCCCGATCCCGGTCTAAAACCGAATTGGGCATCAGAGAAATAATCATTCTTAGAAAGAAACCCATACATACGAACGTGAACAATCCTCTCATAGAGCTTAGAAATAGCCGGGAGAATAGATATCGGTCTGTAATTTGTTAACGCCTTATGATCCCCTTTTTTATATAACGGTATCACCACTGCCTGTTTAAGTGATTGCGGAAAAACCCCCATCTCAAAAGACACATTAATAAGGTATGCCAGCACATCTACAATATTAAATGCAATTGATTTTAGAATAATATTAGAAATTCCATCAATTCCAGGCGCACAATTATTTTTCAAACCCATAATCACCCTAAACAATTCCAAAGAACTCGTAGGATGAAAGAAGAAAGTCTTTTCTACTCTCTTATGATTATATTCCGAATCCTCTCCATCCCAAGAAATGCTATCCCGCACAACACTAGTGAAGAACTTATTCAGCTCATTCGCAATTTCAGATCCCTCATTAAGATCAACACCCGATCTAGACGTCATAATGTCAATACTTTTAGTAGAGACTTTCCTTGAAACCACCTCATTAATTATATTCCAACATTTTTTGGGGTTGTTTTTTGCTGAATTAAGCCTATTTTTGTAATAAGACTCTTTTGCTAAAGAGATCTCCTTCGCAATTTTTTTCGAATAAGCTTTACTGTACTCCACTAGTCTCCGGTTCTCTGGATTCCCTCTGGCAGATCTGGCTAATTGATTCTTTTTGTGAATTTTACTACATAGTTTTCTGTTAATCCAGGGTTTAATCGGACAATTTCTTCTACCTCGAAATTCTCTAATAACCGTATAACTATCGATAAGCTGAACTAAACGAGAAACAAAAGTATTATATGCAATATCAAGATTTGACTCCGAATACACATCAGTCCACATTTCATTGCGCAGTGACAAGTTCAGCCCCTCATAGTCCACCCTTCGAGTAACAAGTGACTCAGGCCCATCCCTGGAGGACCCAACAGAGTTGCGGATAAATTGGATCTTAAAACTCACCAAGGAATGGTCCGTGATACCCGCGTGTATGACTTTGGGAATTATACTATAAATATTACTATTGGAATATCTGCAATAAACATGGTCAATGCATGTTGCACTGGACGCAGTTATTCTGGTTGGCTCCCTCATTAATGCCTCCAATCCATGCTCAGACATTAAGAGATCATATTGGGCACTCTGTGATACATTTAAAATATCAATATTTAAATCCCCCATTACCCAAAGATTTCGATGATTGAGTCGATCAAAACACTGATTTAGCTCACTTAAAAAATGAGAAACAGCGAATCTATGAAGGCGGTATATGCAAAGAAAAGTTAGTGAATTTCCATCTAAATTTACGTTTATACAAACGGCGTTAGCAGTTACAAAGGAAACATCAATCTGAGACGAAGAAAACCGCGAGTGAACATAAACGATTGTTCCACCTGAACGATAATTGTTGCTGCAAGCCGCATACACGCAATAATTCTGCAATCTATAAACCGGGACTTCCTCGCTGTTAATCCACACCTCAGTCATACATATAAAGTCTGGTTGATAAGAATAAGCCTGAAGAGTAGCCAAGAATGTATCAAAATTTTTAGAGATGCTTCTTATGTTTTGCGACAATACTAAGAATTCTCTTTGTGTTGACATCTCCCCTACAATAATTAGAAATTAGATATGATACTACAAGTGAATCAAATGCAAAATAAAATTCTATACCAAGCAGATAATGATTTAAGATAAACAAAAATAAGTCCAGTCAAATTAAAATATTGCAAAAGAAAGAAAAAATCAATATGAAAAGACAAATGCACATGAAAAAAAAAATTAAATGAATCAAATCAAAAATTAAATCAAATTAAATTAAATTAAAGTTAGATTGAATTACAATTAACTGAATTGAATAATCAATTGGATCCATGAAACGGAAAGAGATTAGGAACATAAGTAGTGATCTCAGTCAAACGAAATCTTCTGTTTCAGTCTCTTCAAGGCCCTGAGGTACATGGTACAGCCAGGATCATCGACCCTATGCTCCACATTCACCGTCTCTCCACGCCTTTCGCATGCATATTTACAGTTTTTGCAACATAGTTTTTCACTCTGACAGTCCTTAACATAGTGCGGGCCAGCACATCGAAGACAACATAATTTCTCCTCAGTTGGGCATTGTTTCGCCGAATGATCATAAGAACAACATTTGGCACATCTTCGCACATTGACAGCATCACTGATGTAACATTTGTCCCAACCAATATTTATCCGTCCCTTGCCAAGTAGATCCTTGTAGAGATGAGGATGTAGTTCCACAATTGCATCGTGGAATTTTCCTTTCCGAGTGCTGCGAATAGCTACAACACGGACTCCATCACTATATTCACCAATATTATTCTGCATGCATAGTTTCCTGAGAAATTCTTCGCCAGAAAGCCTCACCGATAAACCACTGACTTTCAAACGGGGGAATAGAGGTTTTGGGATAGTGATTGAATAATTTTCACCCAATTCTCTCTCAGCAATCTCTCTCACTCCCTCCACAGCTTCCTGAGAGTTACAAACAATAGCCATTCCACCAGCACCCGTCGCACGCAGTCCAGATACCCCTACAGAAACTGGATCAATTTTTTGCATCAACTCATCACGAGTGGTTTTTTTGTCCTGCTTATTATTTTTGGGCTTGATGACACAAACTGGTTGCACTTTAGCCTTCAGAACTTGGGCATAAGATCCACTGTTATTTTGAGCGAGAGAAGTTTTCACATCTATGGTGCTTTGCACTTTTTCAAATTTCTCCTTGACAAAACCATGAGACACTTGCAGAGACTTTTTTAAATCCACCAAACCATCCTCAACAATTTTTAGATCATCTTTAAGGCTGGGGCCAACAGAACAGCACACTTTTTCAAGACTCCCATTAAGGTCATTCTTCGATGATTGGACAGCTTTTCCAAGATTTTCAACTCCGTTATCAATACGCTTCACACCATCACCAACAACAGCAACATCACGGCCCAGCGAGCTGAATACAATCTTTTGTTCTTGAACTTTTTCATCAATTTTGTAGAGAAATTGCAGAATTAAGTCACTTTGTCTTTTCAACTCTTTGAATCTTTTTAGTGATTTATCTGCTCTACATTCGTCACAGAAAAAACATAATTCATCCCTGCAGGACCACACCCTATACTCAGTCGAAGAAAATCCTAAGCATTTTAAGTGATAATTGCTGTCACAGATCTCACAACTCATATATTGAGATCCATTTGTAGTTTTATCACATTTAACACATGCAGCCATAATGAAGTTAAAACAATGGGCGCCTCATGCACAAGAGATCCACTAAACTTTCCTATCTCACCACATCCAGGATCACAATTTTAGAATAAATCCATTGCGGTATAATAACCACAGTCACAATTAAAAGAATATGATTAAAAAACTACACAAAATTTGAAATTTTACTTAAGAAAAACTGATTTATTTCTCAGAGTCATAGAAGTTGACTATACCACTCAACCTCCCAAACCAGTCTATCATTACTCACTACTATTTCTGCGTGCAACATACGAGGAATAATCTAAATCTAAAGCTTGCCGCACAACAATCTCTGTCCCCTCAATAGACGCTCTATAATCATTAGCCATAGTCGTTGTAGAGAGATCAGTCCTAGGGAGATTTAACAAATCAATGTGTGGAGGGTGGCTTCCGCCGAAAAAACCATCTCCCCACACGTACACCGTTGGGCCATGCCTCCTCTCTCAGAAGGCCCTGAGGGAGGAAGCATGGCCCAGCGGTGTACGTGTGGGCTATGTGTACGTGTGGGCATACGTATATAAAAAAGCCAAAATCTGCTCTAAAAACCGCAGTTGTTAAAATTTCTCAATGAAAATCACATTAGAATACTTTAAAAAATTCTACCAATCAATTAATATAATCAATTGAATTTCTTTTTTGGAAAAATTCCCACTAAAAATCATCATGACCCCATCTTTGGGAGTTTCTTAATTTTTAAAAAAAGCCAAAATCTGCCCTAAAACCGCAATTCTTAAAATTTCTCAATGAAAACCACATTAGAATACCGTCGTTGCGGGTGACTTTGCACGTTTTTTCGCTGTTTTTCAACTTTACCCTCAAAAATTGGACAGTTAAAGTGAAGGCAGGGGGGTTAATGGGTAAAATTATTTGTATTCAGTTGTTAATGAATAGAATTTGTGCCACTAGCATTAATTTTATAAAATTTTACTATGTTTAAAAAAATCAAGAAAAGAGGCCTGCACTTGGGATAAGGTGCGGGTGACTTTGCACTTTTTAATAAATACTAAAAAATCAACAATTTCTGATAATAAACGACAATGAAGATCTTCAGTTCTAAGGGTGAGATGCACGAGATCTACAAGATGACGTGGTCGCCATCTTGATTTGACGTTTCTGTCCGCCATTTTGAATAACTGTCAAACCCTAAAACTAGTCCGATTGGGTTGAAATTTTAGTATGTTGTAGCTGATGTCAAGACCTTTTCAAAACGTATCTATGTTCCAGTCTACGTTAAGTATTTACCTAGATACAGAGGCTCAAAGTTTTAAATTTTGTAATACTCATATTTTGGCGGTCTTTATTTTTTAATATTCAATATTTGAAACCTAAACGAAATGCCTCAGTAACTATTAAAAATGGTTGAGACTTTTACTTTATATATTTATTTACTCTAACATAATTGAAAAAAAAAATAAACGAAAAGCGCATTTAATTAATTTTTTATTTTTCATCTTTGCGAAAACAGTTTGTAAGATTCTCAAATAATGCACTGTTATAAACAAAAACTCATCGCCTAACGATAGCGCTGTCTTTTTTGTGATGGTTTTGATAAAAGAAGCTCCCTGTAGTTCTATATTCATGAAAATCTCAAAATTTTGAACTTGGAGCCCCTATATCCAGACAATCACTTGACCTAGTTCGGATTTTATATATGTTCTGAAAAGGCCTTGACATCAGATAGAACATACTAAAATTTCAGCTCAATCGGATGAGATTTATGTTTTGACAGTTATTCAAAATGGCGGACAGAAACGTCAAATCAAGATGGTGACCATACCATCTTGTAGATCTCGGTCACTTTATATTAAATTCCCACAAAATTGGATAATTTTTAACCAAATACTTCTATAATAAAGCTTTAGAAAGACCATTATATGCAATTTTATAACATAAATCATGCGTTCTTAGGAAGATAACAGAGAAAAAAAATATTTTAATAGAAATAATCCACAAAACCGAAGTGGATTATTCTAGCCAGATAAATTTAGATTGGATTTGGGCAATTTACTACTCTGAAATCGATTTCGGAATTGCACCTTCAGATAACTTTTTCACGGAGCCGTTTTTTGACAAAATACCCATATTAGCATTTCATTGACTATTAAGGTGTCTACACATTGGAGCTGATTTCATCAAGAATTATTTCAAGAATTTTTTAAAGAAAAATTCATATTTTTGAAGGAATTTTTGAAGAAAAATGCCTCCACATTGGGTTTTTTATTTTCCATCAAAAATTTTTTTGACAGATTGCCATCATTTCCAAGTCTCTACCTCTTCTGACTGTTTTTCACAAAAATTTGTTGTTTCACTACTGGAAAAAGTGAGAAAAGCGTTTGGTGAAGTTCCTTGGGATAGTATTTAGTGAATTTGTGAAGAAAATCTTCTAGATATGCAAGGGAATAGTGTTTTTCTGGAGATGTCGTTCCTGGTGGAATCCAACCCAGCCTTTGAAGGAACATTTCCTGTGATTTTCCTCCAGAAATTGCCGGAAGTTAATCCATCTGTGTATTCTTGAGGTGTTCCACAGTACAGTGGCCTCGTACTCCATGGATTGCAAGATGGATGGAAAGGAGAAAATGTACGGGCACTTTGGAATCTCTGCCTTGGTTACCAATCAAAACAAGAGCTAACCAGAGCCACCGAGGAGATCTCAATGCAAACGAGAGCTGTCCGGAGCTACCAGAAGCCATCACTTGAACCCCCAGAAGAACATCAGAATGATCTTTTATATCATTCACTTTCTCAACCACTAGGAACTCTGTGGGATTGCTTCCTTTCGAGAACATCAGAACTGGATAGCCACATGCCTTCAATTCCTCATGTCAATGGAACATGGAACCCAGTAAATAAATCAGTAGTGGAATTATTTTGGAACATCCATGGAATTTTCACAGGAATATTCTTCTATTATATTAATTTTAAAAAAAACTACATTTTTTACATAATAGAGATCCTTTATGTAATTTTTTTTAATTTATTAAGGGGTCCATCTGGAAGATGATTGCCCCGCCTTTATGTAATTTCTAATGATTATTTATTAAAAATTCCTACTTTTAATAACATAATGCAATGTAAAGGACTTTTAATTTAGAAGATTACGTGGATTTTTAAATATTTAGGTTTGCTTATTTTTAGTAGTAGAAAATATATCTGATGTGGGGATGTTATAATATAATACAAGCGGTTTAAAATAAATGAACTAAAAAAAATCTAGTATAATATCGACCACTCAGAATATAATCGGACTATCTCGATTTTTTGCAAAATTCGTTTTTTTCGCTTTTCGGATACTCCGTGAAACCCTCTACCTTCCCTGTGAATATTATACCTGAATATAAATTATTTCCAAATTTATAGCGCTTTTTCTAAAAAAGCAAAATCTCACTCATTTTTCAATTCAGTCAGGATAAGAGCCGCATAATTCGACCATGTGACATCATCATTTTGCATGTCAAAAGTATTCCGGCTGATTTCACGATAATAGATAAGCTATTATTTGGCTGCAAATATGTATAGTTTTCAATTTGGTAATATCTAGTTAATAACCAGTATTGTTAATAATAATTAATAACTCTTCTATAAAATTAAAAAAAATGGATCAAAAACTAAAAATTGGATATTGAATACGAAATAGGCGTAAAGTGCTAGTATTTTTTATATGGAGTTTGACAGCTGTAATGGACATTTGAATGGCTTATATTTTATAAAGATCAAAGAAAATTTCACGATTTAATACAGAATATAAATTTTGCGAATATTGCAATTATTTATGAAATATTACTGATATCTTGATAGTTTTTTGAGGTTCTCTAGTATTGCAAGTGTTGCAAAACCTGGATAAAAGCAATAAAATGCTAATTTATTATGCATCAAACTTCTCTTTGGCGCGAGAGCTCATAACCTATTAACTTTTAAGAGGTTTTGTTGCTTGATAATTGGTTAGAAATAATAATAAGAAATATGTGAAAAAGTGAAAATAATAAAAACTAAATAATATAAGACCTATAGGGGGTGTGGTTACCCGTCCTACTTCACTGAAACACTACCTCTTGTTTCGATAATTATATCTTTTTATTAATCAATTTTCACATGAAAGTTTTCTACATTTTCTTTCGGATAATTAGCCGCCATTCCAAACTTCACTTCTTCTACTTCTTCCTCTTCCAGTTCCCCATCCTAGACACACACCAACTGATCGACATTTTCCCATCACTACAGTTCCCACAGGGTAAATTCTGTAATTGCCGTGGAATTTTCACGCTTGCGTTTGATACCTGTCAATGCCAATCGACATATCACATTTGTTCGATTCGAAAATTGAATGAATTGATTTTTTCACACTTTAAAACCCAAATTGACATTTTACTTTAATTTTAAGTGATAACACTAATGTATAGAGAATTTAATGACCTTTCGTTTAGTAGAAAAAATAGTTGATAACTTTTTTATTATGTTAAAAATTGAAAAAAAAAACTAAAAAATGGGCGTAAAATACCAAATTGGCCTAAAATGCTACCTTTTTATACGTAGTTGGCATCCGAAATGGACATTTGAATGGCTTATACTATATAACCTAAAAAATGTTAATATTTTTGTTGTCACGATTCGAAAAAATACGTGAAAATAAAAATAATTATTAAAAATTAAATAATATAAGACCAAGAATTGATGTAGAATGGTAATGTAAAAAAAGGTGAAAATTCACTTTTCGATTTGTTTTACTTTTTCTTTTCTTTTTAAACTATATATGAGAATTTTAAAATTTTACAGGATAATATATAGATATAAGTTCTAAGATTCTTTCCAAATTGTTAGGAAAAAGAAAATTAAATATGTAAACAAATGCAGTAGAGTCTCGCTATAAGCCATCGCTCTATAGTCCACAATTTATCGACCGTTGATTTCAAAACACTGATTTTAAGTTAGGTTATGTTTTTTAGTACGCGACAAGCATAAATACAGTAGAGTCTCTCAAATCTGAATCTCTCAAATTCGAACGCTGGTTTGATTTAAAATGTCAATTGTAGGGTTATGTTAAAAAATTCGTATTGTGGATGTTTAAAAATCATATCTCTGTGCTGTTTTCTGAATATTTATACACATTATGTGCGAATGAAATGAAAAGGAAGTATGTTACCAACTAACACTTGTGAGAAATTACGGGAATTTGATTCAAAGTGCTATTTAATCTCACATAAATTCAGTTAGTTTTAAAAATATCGTTCGAATTTGAGAGGTGAGAAATGTCAAAAATACCCCCCAATCGTTCCAATTTGAGAGACTCTACTGTATTTTAATATTTTTGGCAAACTTTATTGAGTAGTTGTGATAATTGTGATCCACAATGAAGAAAGTAAGGACAAGTACCACAATCGCAAAGAAAGTGGAAGCCGTTGAGCAATTTAAATACTAAAAGTCGTTGATAATTTTAAAAAATTACACGCACTATAGTGCGACTCAAGTGTCAAATCTGAAACCAAATATGGACTATAGCGAGACTCTACTGTAGTATAAGGAAATTCAACAGAAGTTGCCTTTTTGCTACGAAAATCTGTAAAAATTCACTTTGGCATTTGTTGTCAATTTTCACAAAATTTATATAAAAATGATTAGAAAAATGGGAAAATATTTATTGAAAAAATTATTTATGAGTCCTAGAACTGCTGTGAAGTTTTACGAAACGAAAAATATTGAAAAATTGCTTTTCTATGGAGAATAACTGCTCTAGCATTTTATGCCAGTTTGGTGTTTTACGTGATTTTTTGGCTCGGGTTTTAAAGTATTAAAATGTCTTGAAAAAAATTACTTAGAACAATTAATATACATAGATAGTGATGCGTATGGGGAATGATATCGAAACAATTTTGACAAGTGATGCGTGACCAGCCGGGTCGCTTGGCAGCGTGGGAAACTCGAGTTGTTCGGGTCTTATCCTGAGCTTTTGATATGACAGCTCAGGAAAAATATGTTACAACTCGGAAAATATTGTAATAGTTATTAAAATACACATTATTTTGTGAAAATTTTATGGAATTAAGATAACTTTTATCGAATCCTTTCGTTTGATGTACTATATTAGGAAAGTGAAGTTAAATTAATTGATTTATTAGCAAATGCAAATCTCAGCTTTAAATCGCTCTCCTGTAAAGTTGGCCATTCACAAATTAGTCAGGTCTTATTCTGGGTGGTCGATATGTTAAGAGCAGTTTCCCAAAAATTAAATAAAATTTATTTCAATTTTAATTTCGCATTAAAATTCAAATAAGAGACAGCCTTTGAAATTTATTGTGTTTGTTGATCAGTAAAAAGTTTCATTCAGGTTTTTAACGCTTGTGGAAAGGATTTTATCAATATCAGGAGAATTTTTTTATGAGATCTTAAGAGTATTTTCCAAAAATTACACTTTAAGACTCCCAAAAAATCTAGTTTTGAATCTAGTCCTTTACATTGCATTATGTTATTAAAAGTAGGAATTTTTAATAAATAATCATTAGAAATTACATAAAGGCGGGGCAATCATCTTCCAGATGGACCCCTTAATAAATTAAAAAAAAATTACATAAAGGATCTCTATTATGTAAAAAATGTAGTTTTTTTTTTAATTAATATAATAGAAGAATATTCCTGTGAAAATTCCGTGGATGTTCCAAAATAATTCCACTACTGATTTATTTACTGGGTTCCATGTTCCATTGACATGAGGAATTGAAGGCATGTGGCTATCCAGTTCTGATGTTCTCGAAAGGAAGCAATCCCACAGAGTTCCTAGTGGTTGAGAAAGTGAATGATATAAAAGATCATTCTGATGTTCTTCTGGGGGTTCAAGTGATGGCTTCTGGTAGCTCCGGACAGCTCTCGTTTGCATTGAGATCTCCTCGGTGGCTCTGGTTAGCTCTTGTTTTGATTGGTAACCAAGGCAGAGATTCCAAAGTGCCCGTACATTTTCTCCTTTCCATCCATCTTGCAATCCATGGAGTACGAGGCCACTGTACTGTGGAACACCTCAAGAATACACAGATGGATTAACTTCCGGCAATTTCTGGAGGAAAATCACAGGAAATGTTCCTTCAAAGGCTGGGTTGGATTCCACCAGGAACGACATCTCCAGAAAAACACTATTCCCTTGCATATTTAGAAGATTTTCTTCACAAATTCACTAAATACTATCCCAAGGAACTTCACCAAACGCTTTTCTCACTTTTTCCAGCAGAAAATAACAAATTTTCGTGAAAAACAATCTTGAATCGTGATGGTTTCCTTCAAGAATTCTGTCAAGAATGACTTTGATGAATTTTATTCCAATGTGTAGCCGATAATTTCTTTCAAAAATTCTTGATGGAAATTTCCTTCAATTGGATATGATTTTTGAAGAAATTTGTCTACACATTAGACAAATTTTCTTCAAGAATCCATCTTTTTGTCAAAAATTCTCACCAATGTGTAGGCAATTTCCTTGAAGAACACTTCTTGAAGCTCATTTTTGATAGAAATTTCTTATAATGTGTAGACACCTTTACTGAAACTACAAGAATCCTTTTAGGGATCATTGTACCTTACTTGGTACACAATATATCCCTATATACTTTGACATGGTAGACCGGATCGGCGAAGACCATCAATAAGTGACAAAAAAACACGGATTTGACCTAGATCCTTCTCCTCCTTTATTACTCAAACAACGTTTCGGAGCTTGTTGGCCCCTTCATCAGGTCTACAATGTATAACATTTAACAGGATAACATATAATTAACAATTTTCTTCCAACATTTTTCTAATAATTTTTCTCTTACATGCAAAGTAATGGGTGGGAAACAGGGTCTGGACACAAAATAACTACGTATATACACACTGGACGAAATTTGCATGCTGGTGGTCAGAATGCGACTGATCAGCTGTTCCAATTTAATTTTCTCCACAGCTGTGGTATTCGTCCTCATCTCTTCTGTAGAATACCCTTCTCGTTTTTACTCGTTGTAACAACGCTGCGTATGTAGAGCTGATGCCTTGGGAGTCTTGTTTTTTGTTCACATTTCTTTCTTTTGTTAAATATATGTATAGACTCTCCAGTATTTCTAGTTTTTTGTTGTGAGGGCATCGGTCAATGATCTCAGTTTTTTCAAATAGGAATTTATGTCCGTGTTGTTTTGCGTGTGTCACGAGTGCTGTGACGTCATGTTCTTCGCTCATTGCTAGATGTCTTGTGCTTCTTTTATGCTGGGATAGCCTGTCTTTCAGACGTTGGATGGTTTTCCCAACATAAATCCTGTCACATTCACATGGTATTGAGTATACTACTCCACTCTCCGTCCATGGAATGATTTTTTGTTTCATATTTGAGTGTATTTTTGAGATATTATGATTGCATTTGAACGATATCCTGACGTCATTGATCTCCGCTTGCAGAAGTCTTCTGATCATGTCACTCAATTTGGGTATGTAAGTGATTGTTTTGTGTATAGTGTCGTTGTTTACGTTTTCAATGTTTTGTGTATTTGAAGTTGTGTTGTTTACTGTAGTGTGTGTCTTCCAGAGAGTGTTTATCAAGCTTGGTGGAAAACCATTCATTCTCAGTTTACAAAATATTGTGTTTTTTGTGTTATTGTTGTTGATTGTAGTAAGGCTTTGAACCCTTTTTATGTATCCTATGGCTGTGCTGATTTTTTGGCTCAATGGATGTTTGGACAAAAAGTTTAACATACGATCAGATGCCATTTCTTTTCTGTACCACACTGTTTCCAATTTGTTTTCTGTTCTTTTTACAAATGTGTCTAAGAAGGCAAGTCCCCCCTCTTTCTCTATTTCTGTTGTGAATTGTAATTTATTGTGGAAACTGTTGAAAGCGACAAGTATTTCATCAATTTTGTCAGCTGGAACCAGACAAAATATGTCATCAACATATTTTGTTAGTCCGATGATATTTTCTGGAATTCTTGATAATATGTTGCTTAATGCGTAATCCATAACGATGTCAGCTATGACTGGTGACAGTGGTCCTCCCATTGGCATACCATCAGCTTGTGTGTAAAATTGACCCTCATATGTGAAGTAACTTGTCTCAAGACAGAATTTTACTATACTAAGGAACAATTGTTTGTTAATATTTGTGTGGCTACTTAGAGTATCCCACATTTCATTGATTATCTGCATTGCCAAATCTCA